>NC_090736.1:27111292-27116292 GCF_036898095.1 Palaemon carinicauda
CATTCAGTTTGTAAGCAAAAGTAGCCAATGTTTCCGTACGTTGAAATCCTTGAAATTCTCCATATTCTTAAATTTGTCATTTATGCGGAATTGAAACTTCCAGGAAAAAACAGTCGCAGGAATTTACTTTGTGGAATAGAAATAGTTCACCTCCAGTCAAAACCAAAGACGCCAACTTGGAATGAAAACTTCGATAAAAATCAAAATCACGAACAATGTAACGAATGAACAGAGACAATTATTTCTCAATTATTATTGTACTTTCCCGATAGAAAGCGAAATCTCTTAGTGATTCAAAAGGGCATTTAATGATGCATCCATGATACAGAAAGCTTAATCAAACTGACATTTTTTTCCTCGGGTATGACGTTACAGGTTGAGTGGAAAGTGTACACAACACAAGGTCTTCGTTTTTGGAATCTTGCTGCATCAGTACAATGGATCTTCGTGGATTATTAATGAGCACCCCATGTAGTGTGTGGGATAGACACGTGAAGGTGAGTGTTGATGATGACTTAAAAAGAAAAAAAGAGGAATTTATTTTGCTGTAAGAATCTTCTCTTATTGAAGATGCCAGTTGAACCCTGAGTAGATGAATTTGACTGTTAGATCAATATATTTTTCTTTATTATGCCACAATCTATTAAGCTTCTCTCATAAATATGCAAATATAATCCCGAGTAAAGTAATTTGACTTGTTCCATCATTATCACTTTATTATGCCACATTTTGTTACTATAACAGTATTTCTCTCGATGTTCTTATCATTTTATTTCATGGACCATGGTAATTTGATTATCAAACTTTATCCTTTTTTTGGTTCAATACTTAGATTGTAAAATATTGTTATATATATTGTTTTACACAACATAGTCTACATTTTATTATATTTCAAATAGATTTCCGATTAAAGGTATTTTTATTTTTTGAATATGTATCTATTATTGTTCACAAAATAAATTCATCTAATATTCTTAATGGGGATAATGTTGATGTTACAAAAGAGCCTTCGAAAATACTACCTATTTATCTACTACTTTTAAAATAGGTGGCTTCATACGAGTCTTGTTTGCATAGCGTTTAAGGGTTCGAAGACATTACCATTAATATAAAAAAAACAGTGACAATATTGAAATCGATGATATTTGTGGAACACCCAAGAGAAAAACTAGTAAAAATAAATGCAAAATATCATCAAGAATAAGAATGAAAGTAATTGTACAGTATCTAGTTATTTTTAAGAAAAAAGAAAATTGATATAAAGCAATGTGTAAAAGGACATTATTCTTAATAGCATTACAGACAAAGTTTTATAGAACAGAAAAAACAAAAAAAATGTCCGGATGAAAGTAAGGAGGCCAACCGAGATTTCAAAAGGTTACAAAAACATTCGACAGCGATGAAATTGGATGGAACGACAGTCCTGGATATATCAAGCCATCAATCGCGACATAGACTGGAACGCCCAGCTGCGAGCCTTATAATGCATTTCCAGTTCTTTGCTGCGGTGATGTGCATACATTGGTTCCAGCTACTGATCGATTGATTTTTTTTATTCTGGCGATACATTTGGATCCGTTTTAGGTAGCCTTGATATGTTGGTGTTTTTTAGTATGTTACAAATATCATCTGACAATTTATTATAAGGATTAATATTAGAAAATTCTTGGAGCAAATAAATCCTTAAGTATATTTTACAAGATATGTCTTAAAGAACACGTATTAAAACGCAGAGGTGACAGATTTATTATCAAAAAGTAAAATCGTAAAAATAAGTGATATTTCAGAAGGGATAATTTCCTGAATTTACTGCGTACTAACAATGAAAATCTGTGCTATTTTGGAGAATAATATGTAGGAGACAGAATGAGATGCAGAGAGCATTAATCACAATGCTTTGATTTATCCTATTCATGTTCACCTCTTGACTATATAAAACTTTTGAGAGAGAGGGAGAGAGAGAGAGAGAGAGAGAGAGAGAGAGAGAGAGAGAGAGAGAGAGAGAGAGAGAGAGAGAGGGGGGGGGGAGACTTTATACATCACTAATTGGTCATATATTGAAATTATATTAAAATGCATGTTCCAATTTAAAAGGATTAACACCTCAGAATCATTGGCATCTGAAACAAACAATTTTTCACTAAGCAAAAAAATTCAGTATTTCAATACACGTGTAAAGGATTTATTATGTGTGGCCTACAAAGTAATTTTAATATAAAGCAAAACATGTTTCAAATGAATACATTAAAAATATTTAGACATATTAAGACTGCAAACACCTTTACAAGCGAGGTGCTGTAATCACTTATCATAAACAAAACTATTAGAGGAGTATGTTATCTATTATGTTTTAAATTTCATACCAAACCTTTCAAAGTTTAAGATTTATTCATTTTTTAAGACATTAGCCGTCATCATAATATGCAAATTCAGGTTTAAAGAATCGTTCCAAAATCAATTGCAATCCGAGAAATAGCTTCTTTTCAAATGCCTTGGCTAAATGCCATGTAACGGGAGATTACTATACTGTCAGAAGAGAGAGAGAGAGAGAGAGAGAGAGAGAGAGAGAGAGAGAGAGAGAGAGAGAGAGAGAGAGAGAGAGAGAGAGAGAGAGAGAGAGAATGACAAATCTTGTAAAAATTACCAACAATATCCTTTCTGAAAGATCGAAGAAATCGGTACAATAGATTCTCACAATTATATTCAAATATTTTTTTTCTGATTTATAGAAATTTTCTTGAGTTAATCTCTCTCTCTCTCTCTCTCTCTCTCTCTCTCTCTCTCTCTCTCTCTCTCTCTCTCTCTCTCTCTCTCTCTCTCAAACAACTAACAATCACTCCTGATCCAGCCCGAGGCTTTATTAATAATTCACTAGAACTGTCCAGGTTTCGTTATTGATGTCAGAGAAGCGAATAATTGTCAAAGACCTTTATTGTCGTAAACCCAAAAAGGTTTTGCAGAACGATCATCTATTTTTGTGGGTTTCTCATATGGAATTAAGACAAGGAACAGCAAGGGAATATAAAGCTTCAATTTCATAGTTTAGAAAAGAGATTATTTGCAATTAGTCTAAGAGCGAAATCTTTTTCCAGCTCAATGTTACTGATAAATGCTCATCATGGAATTTCTTGCAAAGAGAACTATTGATGGCGTAGTAACAGCAGCAGGGTATGGCATCAAATATGTGAGATGTAACTGATGGAGTGTGATTACAGCAAACATGACTGCAATGAGAGAGAGAGAGAGGAGAGAGAGAGAGAGAGAGAGAGAGAGAGAGAGAGAGAGAGAGAGAGAGAGAGAGAGAGAGAGAGAGAGAAACTGCAAATTAAATAAGAATAAATAAAATTTTGCTTCTTTTGGGAATTAGACCAAAGGTATGATGTTCTGCCGGGGTCTTACGAGGCAAGGAGACCCTTGAACTTCGAGCCAAAAGACGTCGTGAAATTTTTCCATTTACGGCGAAAAGGACAAAGGACAAGGAAGTTTTGGGAGGCGTTCACGAAATAATCTCTCAGTCTTCTGAGGTATTTGAGTTTCGGGTTACCATCAATTATCTACTTTATGGGGATTGTGATAAATTTCACTTTCGTATCTTACAAGAGTATTTAGTTTTCAGATTCTTTAAAAAGAAAGTTAATGTAGTCTTTTCTCGCAAAACAAAGGTTCGGTTACCATACTGAAACCGATTCAAGTCATCTATAGTAAAAAAAAAAAAAAAGATATTTCACCTTAAATCATTTGCAGCTCAGGAATTTCTATTTCACGCTGAAGATTCGACATATAATCATTTTCCATAGAATATAATTTCTCACCATTTCCTTTTATGGAATAAGCACATTGAGGATAGACATGTTTTAGCAGAGCTGGAAATCCGGCCCACTATTGGAATTAGCTGTAATGTAATTGATGGACGTTTTCTCTTCATTCTTTAACTTCTTAGCCTTTTGAGATAGCATCTTATGAAGTGGTACAGGAACTCCCCCAATAATATTCTTCAACATTGACTTAACAAATACATTTATTAAAACATTGTAAGTTATCAAAATCACCTTGGCAATTAGCAAAATCTGGCTTTTGATCACGAAACCAAAAGTCCAAATAGTTCACGAAAGCTGTCAACATTGGTCATAGATCAATGCTCATTAGTTGAAGAAAAATTCCTTTAAATACTCATAAATACCATAATATTTAATTGGAGTTCTCATTCGATTTTTTTAAAGCAAAAAAAAAAAAAGCACAAATCAAAAGGAACAACGAACTTCTTCAGAGGGAAGTCGTAAACACAATTTATGCAGCAGGGAAGATTTCACACGAAAATTGGCTGAAGGAAAACTACGAGAATTACTTTGTGTTTTTATTATCTTTTAGCTTTTTAATTCATGGATGTTTGATATCCGAAAATGCATAATGTAAAGGTCGAGAATTAGGTAAATATTTTCTTTGCAAAGCAAAATGTTTCAAGGTCAGTTGAAAAAAGCAAAATAGGGTTTTCATTCATCTATCTATCCTCGGATACAATTTGGAGAAGGGAAATAATTTAGTAGTTTGTCTGCTTTAGCATTCACGTTCAGATGTAAGTTGTTTGGTTCTTCATTGGGCTTATACATTAATTCATTTGATTATTTATTTACAATATTTTTTTCTATGTTCACCAACAAAGTTAGAATGATTTGCTTCCACTTGTATATGTGGAAGCAAATCATTCTAACTTTGTTGGTGGACATAAGAAAAAATATATGTCTGTCTGTTGTTTGGCTTGTCTTTTGTTTTACTCTTCTGTTCAATAGGTACTTGAAACAAAAATATCAACAGAATTTAATAGAAAGTTTGTCAGTAAGTAGAGTTATGGATCAAAGAAAAGCTGTATGATTTTTATATGTATCTATAAATGTATATGTCCTGATGTTTGCTCTCTCTGAATACTATTTCAATAGATATTTGACAATAATTGCAGAGACACGAGAGCTGGAGGCATATCTGAATACGTCCTGCAAAGGTCA
>NC_090736.1:27121292-27146292 GCF_036898095.1 Palaemon carinicauda
TGGCGCCAACGAAGTATAGTTCTTAGGGCAGCGCATCACTCCTGGAGGTGTCCATCCCCTCTCTGAGAAGGTAGCAGCCGTTCAGAACTTCCCTGTGCCCTCGACCGTCAAAGCTCTGCAGGAATTCTTGGGCATGATCAACTATTATCACCGTTTTCTGCCAGCCATTGCCGCCACTCTTGCTCCCCTCTACGCCTCCCTCAAGGGCAAGCGGAAGGACATGAAGTGGGGTCCCCTTCAAGAAGCAGCCTTCTGCAATGCAAAGAAGGCCCTATCAGCTGCTGCGGCTCTCACTTTTCCTATCCCACACGCCCCTCTCCTTCTCTCCACCGATGCCAGCGACGTCGCTATGGTGCAGTACTTGAGCAGGTGGTCAAAGGCTCGCCCCGCCCATTGGCCTTCTTCAGCAGAAAACTGTCCAAGCAGAATCGGGTTATTCTACCTTCGATCGAGAATTGCTGGCAGTGCACTTGGCTGTCCGTCACTTTCGCCACTTCTTAGAAGGTACGCCCTTCGTCATTCGCACAGACCACAAGCCTCTGGTGCACGGCTTCACTCGACAGTCTGATGCCAGGTCCGCCTGTCAACGCCGACATCTCTCCACTGTGGCTGAATACAATTGTACCCTTCAATACGTCCCTGGGAAAATGAATCCCGTTGCCAATGCCCTGTCAAGAAACACGTTGGCTGCAGTTCAACTGGGATTGGATTACAACGCCCTGGCTGAAGCCCAACGACAGTATCAAGAGTATCAAGCTTGTAGGACATCCTGCACGTCCCTCTGTTGGGAAGACTTTCCCCTCGAAGACTCCAACACCACTCTCCTCTGTGACGTCAGTACTGGTAGACCGCGACCTTGGATTCCTGCTCCCGTGTGCCGACAGGTGTTTGATTTCATTCACGGCCTTTCACATCCCTCGTGCCGTTCTACTGATGTCCCGCTGCAAGGATTGCAACTGGTTTACTCAGCTTCCCTGGTTCCTCCTGGGACTAAGGACCATTCCTAAAGACGCCCTCGACGTCTCGGCAGCTGAAATGGTGTATGGTGACCCGTTGGTCGTCCCTGCCGAATTTTTTCCTTCTACAACCTCCTCCGACGATCTCCAGCGCATACGTCACGTCGTGGGAAAATTTACTCCATGCCGCCAGACTTACAAGCCACCAGCGAAGCATCACATACCAACGGACTTGCACTCTGCAACGCACGTCTTCCTGCGCAACGACACCAGCAAGCAACCACTAATGCCCCCTTACATGGGCCCTTTCCTTGTGGTACGACGCAGTCCGAAAGCATTCCTCCTAAACATTAGGGGCCAAAAAAACTGGGTCTCCATCGATCGTCTAAAACCTGCTTATCTTCTGCCAGATGACCCGCCTACAGTTCGCCTCTCTAGATCACGGCGCCCTATTTAACATTTACAGTATGTCATTTTTAGGGGGGGGGGAGCCATGTACCAACCATGTTTCACACAATTGTACATAATTCCTTTTGTATATATTACGCTTGTATCTTCGCTCTTCCTTCACACTAAAACGAACATGAAAATTCATGTCTGGTTTTTCCTCTGTAATATTGTCTGTGTTGTGAACTTTTTATGTTCTGTTGCCTTGAGGTTTTGTATATAAGGAGAGTGTTCTACAATAATATAACTCAGTCGATTGCTTCCTGCCTTTGAGTTCACAACCCTCTCTCGGCTCCGTCACACTGTGCAATATAAAGTAAAAGGAAAACCGCTTAGGAAATATACTTAATGACTTCTTTTAACCTATATTGAACCAAGGAATGGCATTACTGACATGAATACATCAATTAAGTCAATGATGATAAGGTTCATTTTATAAACAATTTACCCTCTAGAACGCTCTTACCAACCAACAAATTCGCAGGTGGATGACGCAACACTGTCAGGCGGTGGCGAAGATACCGAAAAATGACAATTTTCTTTTCATCATTTGATTTGCCAATGTTGATTAGCGTAATTATACTAACATCAAATTACGCCTCAACTATATAAAATTTGACATGAAACTATAAAACAATAAATGATTTGAATCTGTAAAGAATAATGTTATTCTACACCCAAGGAAATTTCATTTGGCAGCGCTGTCTCAAACCCGTCCCACCAACATTTACTATGCTGATGATTGTTAACTAGGTCATTTGTAGAGGGTCATGACTTAATATCCATGTGTTCTAATGAGGAAATGAAATGCTAACACTTTTATGAATAAAGTTAGGTTGCTTCCAATATGATGTGGGAAATTCACACGATTTTCTGATAAAAATATCCATTTATAATAAGGAAACGACAGTTCGACAGTTTACCAATTTTCTAGCCTCTACATTCGTAGTACTCTTTCTTAACCCACGTGGTTGTCAAAATAATAATTGACTATATTAGCAGGGACAAGGTACCTCTGATGCCATCTATCGACAGTAAAGTAAAACTCGTTACAATTTGAGGGAGGTAGCTAGAGCTGGAGGGAGTGCGTTATTATCCCTTTCGGAATGTAACAATCTTGATATTTTAGGTATTTCCCCCCAAAAATACGAGCCATGCAAAGAAACGTTAATTATTATCTGGTTTCATGAAAAAACATAACTGAAAATGTGATTAAATAACGATTTAATGACTTGATTGTGTCACCGATTTGAGTACATGTGGCACAATCTAGTAAACCGCCCCCCCCCCCCCCGGGACCCCAAGATTTAATTGAACTAACAATTATGCGCTGAGGAAATATGTCTGACATTTATTGTGAATTTTGCAATTTCCAAAGGAGTATTGTGCTGGGCTCAGGCAACAAGAAACCACAAGCTCGCGTGCGTCGGTTTTCTAGAAAATTTCTGCCCAAATTGCAACCGAATTAAAGTAATGAAAATTATAATAATGTGTTGACGGAGGTAATTAGCAATTTAGTAGCCTACTGTTAAGGCCATCTATTGGCCATGAAAGTAAACAATATGTAGAGCTCTTTAATCCTTGCGTTCTGGAATCTTCCATGACTTCATTTTTGGTTAGCAATTAGCCAGAATAGCCTTCCTGATAGGAACTAAATATAAATTATACCCGAAACACGTTTCTACATAAGTATCAATCAACCACCCTTTTCCAATTGGATATAATCACTGATAAGAGGTAGAAACACTGATTCTGGTCATATTAAAAGAAGCGCGGGATTACGTCATTAAAAGGAATTATTAAAACAAATGTCATAATTACAGTAATACATGTACGTTTTGGCAATTATATGTATAGATAATATTTATTACTAAAACATATGAAGCAAATCTCAATATTTTGCAAGCAAATAGTTGGAACTCGACCATAGAGTAAAAACCCCAAGTTTAAAAAATCCTTCATGTCAATATTAGATTCATTGTCGGCTCATCATAAACACAATTATTATAGTAATTGATCCTCTACGAAATGTGCCTTGTTATATGAACTACATGTGCGTGTGTATATATATATATATATATATATATATATATATATATATATATATATATATATATATATATATATATATATATATATATATATATAGGTAGTAGGTTGGCCAGGGCACCAGCCACCCGTTGAGATACTACCGCTAGAGAGTTATGGGGTCTTTTGACTGGCCAGACAGTACTACATTGGATCCTCCTCTCTGGTTACGGTTCATTTTCCCTTTGCCTACATACACACTGAATAGTCTGGCATATTCTTTACATATTCTCCTCTATCCTCATACACCTGACAACACAGATTACCAAACAATTCTTCATCACCCAAGGGGTTACTGCACTGTAATTGTTCAGTGCCACTTTCCTCTTGGTAAGGGTAGAAGAGACTCTTTAGCTATGGTAAGCAGCTCTTCTAGGAGAAGGACACTCCAAAGTCAAACCACTGTTCTCTAGTCTTGGGTAGTGCCATAGCCTCTGTACCATGGCCTTTCACTGTCTTGGGTTAGAGTTCTCTTGCTTGAGGGTACACTCGAGCACACTCTCCTATCTCATTTCTCTTCCTCTTGTTTTGTTAAAGTTTTTATAGTTTATATAGGAGATATTTATTGTTGTTACTCTTCTTAGAATATTTTATTTTCCTTTTTTCCTTTCCGCACTGAGCTATTTTCCCTGTTGGAGCCCCTGGGCTTATAGCATACTGCTTTTCCAACTAGGGTTGTAGCTTAGTAAGTAATAATAATAATAATAATAATAATAATAATAATAATAATAATAATAACAAAATAAACCTATTGTTTCCGAAAATTAATTAGAATAAAATCGTAGAAATAAAGGCGTATAATTTCTTCTGTCCAAGTTGGTCTGTATCCTCTTCATTCTTTTAGGATTACATGTGAGTCCCGCAAGTTGCAGGAGGTTGTTGCTTCCTTTTAGTCTCTATGCATTTATAATGTCCTCGGTTTTCATTTCATTCAGGAAAGGGATGAAATAAATGCCAGGAAACATTACGAGCGTTCGGGCCAATTCAAGTTTATTTTCTTTCACTGCCTTCTGTTCGGAAGTGTGTGTTTCTTAATGAAATTGGTTCGGACTATTTATTAAACCGAGTCTGTTTTTCTCACCGACAGTCTGTCTGCTCGCCCTCAACACACCAACGTCTTTTTCGATGTCTTTACAAAATGTCAATCAGGCAATTTACGTCATTCAGTGAAGTTCAACTTAGATTTTGGATTAGCCAATAACAATGGATTTTTTTTATCAATAGATATGATACAAATTGTTGTCGATAGACATCAGAGACAGTTTAGCTGATCTATAGAAAATAACAGTACAGTTCTAACATTAAGTTTGAAAGAAGGTATGTTACCCGACGTTGACCTTGATGGTGGAGGCCTTGTACCTGGTAGGGCATTCACTGTCTCCATTCAAGCAAAACCAGAGGTTAGTAGGCTTAATGTACACACTAGTATCGAATCCGGTAGTGTTAGGATATATGAGAACATCAAGGAAGGGCAGCCGTCCATCTTTGCTATGTTCGACAGTAAATCTCAGGCAGCTGTATTCCTCAAACGTCCTGCGGAGGGTCTCGATGTCCTGGGTAAAAGAGGCCACGACAAAAGTGTCATTTATGTATCTCACGTACACGTCTGGACGACGTATTCTTGAGAAAACCCTCTCTTCAACAACTCCCATATAAAAGTTGGCAAAGAGCACACCAAGGGGAGAGCCCACCGCTACACCATCCTTCTGTATATATGTGTGGCCCCTATGTGTGGTAAAAGGGGCCTTCTTAGTACATACTTCGAGCAGAGTCCGGAGGGCCTCCTCGGGGATATTCAGGGTTGGAGTAGAAGGGTCCCTGTAGACTCTCTCCAGGATCAAGTCGATGGTCTCTCCAACAGGAACGTTAATAATAAGGGATTCCACATCCAGTGAAGCGATGGTGCCCCTTGTGGGAAACCCTTTTAGCTTACCCAGGAACTCAGAGGAGTGAGTCTACATGAACCCTTCTACTCCAACCCTGAACATCCCCGAGGAGGCCCTCCGAACTCTGCTTGAAGTATGTACTGGGAAGACCCCTTTTACCACACACAGGGGCCACACATATATACAGATGGATGGTGTTGTTGAAGAGAGGGTTTTCTCACAAATACGTCGTCCAGACGTGTACGTGAGATACATAAATGACACTTTTATCGTGGCCCCTTCTACCCAGGACATCGAGACCCTCCACAGGACGTTTGAGGAATGCAGCTGCCTGACATTTACTGTCGAACATAGCAAAGATGGACGGCTGCCCTTCCTTGATGTTCTCATATCTCCTAACACTACCGGATTCAATACTAGTGTGTACATTAAGCCCACTAACCTCAGGTTATGCTTGAATGGAGACAGTGAATGCCCTACCAGGTACAAGGCCTCCACCATCAAGGCCTACATCCACAGAGCCCTCTCCCACTGCTCCTCTTGGGCTGCCACATACCAAGAACTCGAACGAGTTGCCCAGGTCCTGGTAAACAATGGCTACTCCAGTAGACAAGTTAGACGTGAAATCAAGCTAGCCATGGACACCTGGTACCAGGGTGAACAACCGACCGTGAACACTACAACTACCATCAACCTTTACTATAAAGGGTTCATGCATCGAGATTATCAAAAGGATGAAAAGATCATGAGAGACATAATAAAGAGTCACGTCTTCCCTGTGGATAAGAACACAGAGGTCAAGTTGACTATTTATTATCAAACTAACAAAACGAGGTCTCTCATCATGAGGAACAACTCAGCCCAGCCGACTCAGGATATTCTCAAACAGACCAACGTGGTCTATTCTTACTTATGTCCTGTTTCCAGGATGCTCTGGGCGTTACATAGGAATGACCACCATGCGTCTGTCAAAGAGACTGTCTTGTCATGTCCAACAAGGTGCAATAAAAGCTCATGCCCTCCACGTCCACAATAACAACATCAAGCGTGATGAAATAATCAAGAACGCCGAGATCATAGGCCATGCTCCAGATAGCAGGAGACTTCGGATACTTGAAGCTCTTCTTATTCAGAGAGAAAAGCCGACTCTCAACACTACCCAGGAAAGGTTCCTCCTCCCCTCCTGTCGAAGGAACAACACAAGGAAAAATAACCCAACCAACCGAGACACTTTCAACCAGGACAACCTAACAGATCAAGACATAAACAACACCAACAGCATTAATCAGCGACAGGATAGCCTGCCTAGACTACATACCCTCTCGGCGAGCGTTCCCACTAGTCAGAGCCCAGCTCCCAGAGGACAAGATGGTGACTCAACACCCAGGAGTGAGTAGGATGGCAGTCTGACTGTACTACAGCCACTCCCGGAGAGTGGCTTAGCCAATGAGGATCAGCCATTTTATTTACTCTGCCCGAGGTAGCTAATGGAAAATTCGCTGCCTCTCTGACTAAGCCAGAATTGCCATATATAAGGACATAGCTCTCATCGTTTCCAGTACTTAAGCCTGAGGAAGGGAGACAGCAATCCCGAAACGCGTAGCCTGTTCTCTGTATACTTTTACCTAAATTGTGAATTTTACCTGAATTGTGAATCTTACCTAATTTGTGAATTTTATATTAAAACCTTGACTCGCCAATTATTCCTGAATTTGACTACCCACCATGAAGGATGAATTTTTGCTCAGTTACTGGCTGTATGCAGTAGTCCTGAAAAGAAGATAATTAGAGCCATCGAGAAGACGGAGTATAAGATCAATGCAACTGAGGCAGCCATTATTTTCAACAAAACTTTTATTATTATTATTATTATTATTATTATTATTATTATTATTATTATTATTATTACTTGCTAAATTTAGTGTTGTAACAATAATTTGAAAAGCAGGATGCTATGAACCGTAACCAGAGAGATGATTCCAATGTAGTACTATTTGTTCAGTCAAAGGACCAAATAACTCTCTAGTGGTAGTATCTCAACGGGTGGTTGGTTCCCTAGCCAACCTCTCTACTCTCTCTGGAAAAGAGTATGCAGAAATCTCTAAGAATAGAAGAGAAAATAAGAGAGGGCTAAGAATAGTCAAATGAAGATCTATGACTAGAACAAGGGGAAAGGCATCCAAGACTTGCAAATACCCCCCCCCCCCTCTCTCTCTCTCTCTCTCTCTCTCTCTCTCTCATACGTCCGAGATCCGACTGTATGTATCTCTCTCTCTCTCTCTCTCCCCCCTCTCTCTCTCTCTCTCTCTCTCTCTCTCTCTCTCTCTCTCTCTCTCTCTCTCTCTCTCTCTCTCTCTCTCTCTCTCTCTCCATACGTCCGAGATCCGACTGTATGTATCCTCGTTTTCCGCCAATGTATCAGGAGAGATTCCTGCAAAGTGATCCCGCTGAGTAGAATTTGTTATGAAAACACTAGGCCGATTCCTACAGCGTCCCCAGCCACTCGGGGCAAAAGAATTCCCATGAATATCTGCCAAGAGACTGTTCCAAGAATTCGGATGCTGGTGGGAATGCCAAGTAGGATACATCTATGTTAGTGAATAAGAAGAGAAGGGAAGCAGAGGAAAAGAGGAATACCAAACCCTAGCTCCCGGAATACGAAACGTTTCAGGAATATTGCGGTATGACTCAATTTTGCATTGTGTCCGTTAGAGTCGGGCTCAATATTTCTGGTTTCTTTTTATACAGGTTATGAGAGCCCAGAAATTTGGGTTTTTTTTTTTACAGGGTCTGATGTTGAAGTGTAAACAATTACACTAGAAACAAAGTCGAAGTATGTCCATGACAAGGAATTAGTAATCACAATCAGTCGGGACAATTGACTCTCCTATTATATATATATATATATATATATATATATATATATATATATATATATATATATATATATATATATATATATATATATATATATATATATATATATATATATATATATATATATATATATATATATATATATATATATATATACAGTTTATATATGTACATTTATATAAATTTATATATATATATATATATATATATATATATATATATATATATATATATATATATATATATATATATATATATATATATATATACATATATATAAATTTATATATATATATATATATACATATACATATGATATATATATATATATATATATATATATATATATATATATATATATATATATATATATATATATATATATATATATATATATATATATATATATATATATATATATACATATAAATATATACATATACATATGATATATATATATATATATATATATATATATATATATATATATATATATATATATATATATATATATATATATATATGTATATGTGTGTGTGTGTGTGTGTGTGCGTGCGTGTATGTATAACGAATAGCATTTCCACTTCTAGAAACCTTCAGATTTTCTAAAAGACGATCGAGAGCAGACATTTGAACTGCAGTTAGGTTGGGTTTGCTATATATTATAATTTTCCTACTCTGGTAAGGGTCCTTGGATCGGCTTACAAACTCAAAACACCGAACTTGCAAGGAATATTTAGTGGACGTATTGCACCAAAAGCTCCTAACCAGAGGGTAGAATTTATAAGAACAGTACTGCCCTGAAGGACCAAAGGAAGCATGTAAAAACATAGTCTATAAGTTTTCATGTCTTGAGGAAATTTATAAATATCACAGAAAAGACTACGTAGGACACACTAACCCGACACTCCGAAGACGTATGCTGGGCCACAAAAATCATGGGGCAATAAGCCAATACTATTTTGATAGCCCTAATCAGAAACCCTTCGTGAAATTATTAATTGACGAAACCCAAATTATTCACAGGGAGAGTAATTACGTCAGGTTCATATTAGCTGAAGCTGTAAGCACTGCCCTGCAAAGGCTGGCATTGAAAATACAACAGGATGGTCATCATATGCTCCTTCAAGTGAAATGTGATACGAGGCGTACGTTTATGTGTAAACGCGTGTCTATATATATCAGCCACAATTTTCTTTTTAATCTAAGGATCTCTGAATTTTGAAACTTTTATCCTTTTAATTTATAAAATTTTTATTTTCTCTAATTTAAAAAGAATATAATTCCAAAAAAATAATCATTCTTTGTAGAACCTCATGTATATGAGGAATTTAAACTTATGGTGATCAATAATTACTTGATAAGGAGATAGTTTTGTTGAAAAAGTGCTGCAGTGATGGAACATATTAAGAAAAGGAACAGTTATAGTTTCTTTAACCAAAGGCTTACCCATGAGAGTCTAAAGTCATTAGGAAAATACGGACTCCTGTATTTCATTATTATTATTACTAGCTAAACTACAATCCTAATTGAAAAATCAAGATGGTATGAGCCCAGGGGCTAAAACAGGGAAAAACAGATCAGTGAGGAAAAGAAATAAGGAAATAAATAAATGATATTAGAAGTAATGAAATTAAAAATAAAATATTTCAGAAACATTAACAACATTAAAGCAGATATTTCATATATAAACTATAAATTGACTTATGTCAGCCAATTCAGCATGAAAACATTTGCTGAAACTTTAAACTTTTGAAGTTCTAATAATTTAACTACCCTTTTAGGAAGATCATTCCACAACTTGGTCACACCTGGAATAAAACTTCTAGAGTACTGTGTAGTATTGAGCCTCATGATGGAAAAGGCCTGATTATTAGAATCAACTGCATGACTAGTAATACGAACAGGAGGGAACTGTCCAGGAAGATCTGAATGTAAAGGATGGTCAGAATTATGAAAAATCTTATGCAACATGCATAATGAACAAATTGAACGACGGTGCCAGAGACTAATATCTACATCAGATATAGGAAATCTAACAGACCATAAGTTCCTGTCCAACAAATTAAGATGAGAATCAGAAGCTGAAGATCAGATAGGAGAACAATGCTCGAAAAAAAGGTAGAATGAAAGAATTAAAACATTTCTTCTGAATAGATTGATCACAAAAAATCTTAAAAGACTTTCTCAATAAGCCAATTTTTTGTGCAATTGAAGAAGGGACAGACCTCATGTGTTTCTCAAATGTAAATTTGCTGTCCAACAAATTAAGATGAGAATCAGAAGCTGAAGATCAGATAGGAGAACAATGCTCGAAAAAAGGTAGAATGAAAGAATTAAAACATTTCTTCTGAATAGATTGATCACAAAAAATCTTAAAAGACTTTCTCAATAAGCCAATTTTTTGTGCAATTGAAGAAGGGACAGACCTCATGTGTTTCTCAAATGTAAATTTGCTGTCGAGTACCCCATCTAAAATTTTAAAAGCCATACAAAGTTAAAGAAATATTATCAATACTAAGATCAGGATGTTGAGGAGCCACTGTCCTTGACCTACTCACAATCATACTTTGAGTTTTGTTAGGTTTCATTACCCTATAATTTACACCATGCACTAATTTAAGTTAGATCTCTATTAAGGGATTCAGCAGCCCCAGATCCACATTCAAGAGATGGAATTAATGCAAAGAGAGTAGCATCATCTGCATATGGTATGAAAAGAACACTACCCTGAGGAACAGCAGATATCACATTCCTATACTCTCTATAGTGTCCATCAACCACCACTCTTTGAGATCTATCACTTAAAAATTCAATTATGATGCTAAGAACGACCTACTCACTCCCAACTCTCTGAGTTTGAAAACAAGGGCCTCATGATTAACATGGTCAAAGGCAGCTCTAAATTCAAGGCCAATCATACGAACTTTCTAACCACAATCAATGGATTTCTGTACAGCATTGAAGGTTGTAAGAAGGGCATCACATGCTCCAAGCTCCTCAAAAAACCAAATTGCAAACTAGGGAACAGATGATTACCTTTAGCAAACAGATTAAAACATTTTGCCACAAGACGCTCAAAAACTTTAGATAATATGGAAGTTATAGAAATTGGGAGGTAATCAGTTGGACTTGAGCTACCGCAAACACATTTATATAGTGGAGTAACATTACCACTTCTCCAGCAAGTGCTGAAAGCTCATTTTCTTGTTAACTTGAAAATATGACAGATATATTTGGATCTAAAAAATCTGCAGTCTTTATAAAAAAACAAAGCAAAAATACCTTCAATATATATATATATATATATATATATATATATATATATATATATATATATATATATATATATATATATATATATATATATATATATATATATATATATATATATATATATATATATATATATATATATATATATATATATATATATATATATATCTATATATATATATATATATATATATATATATATATATATATATATATATATATATATATATATATATATATATATATAGTGACAAACTTTCTCGGGGTTTTGGTTGAATTCTCATAATTGGTAACGTAATATTTTGAGTGTCACCTAAAGTCACTTTAATTTAATTTAATTTTCATCGCCACCTACTGGTTGATGTGTTAGGTTCTAAGAGTGTATTGTTTTCTTTTCCATGTTGTCCGTGGGGGAGTGGGGGGGGGGCGGTGAAGTGATGATGGACCTTTCTTGGAGGTAAATGTGGGTGATGGAATAAGCTGCCATCGTAAAACTTGAAGGACTTACCGTGGGCCGGCTCTTCACTCACTGGAGACTACTAGTGGGAGTAATCCAGTGTCTCCAGTGAAGGGGGCGGTGGAGGATTTGATCACCCCCTGTGGAGGAGCACCTTAGCACCAGTTGAATGCTCTCACTTTCTCCTGTACATGGTGAAGGTTTGCAGTAATTGTGTGAGTGCTATTGGTGGGGAGAAGGACTCTCCACAGGCCAGAATCCATCGCTACTGAATTCAGGAAGGCTGAGACCCATCTGCCGAATGTTAAGGGTAGCAATTTTGGTTTGCCCCCATTCATCTCTGAAGGAGTAGAGGGCAGCACCATTAGTGATTTTTCATCTCTGTTTGTGTCACGCTATGCGGTTAGCGTAAGCAAAGTCTCACCCACGATTGGTCTTCGGACTTTACTCATCTTTTTGTGAAAGCCCACTTCAGGAGTTTTTATTTTCGTGTAAACGTAGGTTAACTGTTATTGTGATTTATGTGTATTGTGAGGATGGGAAGCTTTGCATAGATTTGTATAGAGAGGGGTAGAGTTATGGTTCCGAGACTTTCTTGCTCTTTTCTATCTCCGTTAATGTAATTGTGTAAGTGTCGGGTGAATGGTAGTTTGCGAGGTTATTGTTTCCTTTTACTGTTGTCTTGCCTTTCCGCGTCGTTAATGATGAATATGTGGTATCTGTGTTTGGTGTGATGCACTTGTGGTTTGATATCTTCCCATTTAAAGTTATTTTTGTGTTATTTGTTTGTAAATAAATATTTAGTATGGCTCTTGCAGTGTGTTATGATTACCCACTCCTTTAATATCACTGTTACATATAATTGCTAGCTCTGGCTGTGAAGAAAACTTAAAGAACTTGTGCCCCCACTGGGTCTGTGCGTAACATTTGGCGATCTTGACAGGATCCTGTAAAACTAGTATTTTCAGGATCCCCAAAGCGTATGTAATTGTATGTAAAGGAATAGTGAAGTGGGTGGTAATTATCAGTTTCCCTAGTTATAATATTTCTTTGACAAAATTACTGATTCAGAGGAATAGCAGGACTTAATGTTTCGGAGTTTTTCCATAGTCCTGATGAGGAGGAGAAGATACGTGATCTTAGTAAAAGCCATTTAAGGATAATTAGTAAATATCTTGGGTTGCCTATTGTTGCAGGTGTGAATAATGGGAGTTTGTTGCTTCAGGTAATGAAGGCTTTGCATGGTAGAATAGCAGGTCCTAGTTTAGCTTAACCAGAGTTAATTAAGGATAAGATTGCTTTATAAAGGATAGAAATGGAAAAGTTAAAGTTACAGTTAGAAATGGGTAAGACTGAAGTAGCTAATAGGAAACGAGAGAGGCTTCATGAGAGGGAACGGGAAAAGGTTAGGTTTGATCAGAAAAAAAAAAAAAAACTGAAAAAGCTTAGAAAAGCGCAGGAGCAGGTTAGAGTAGAACAGGAGATGGTTAGGCTAGATCAGGAAAAGGAATTGGAAATTAGGAGAATGGAACATGAATTACAGGTACTTCGGCTGAAGCAACCAGATGCGAAAGATAGGTTTAATATTGGCAGCACGATTAAGCTGGTAACGTCATTTAATGAATCCGATGTCGCAGAATTTTTCTCTGCATTCAAAAAATTAGCAAGAAAACTGAGTTGGCCGGAATCAATGTGGATTACATTAGTGCAATGCAGATTGATCAGTAAGGCTCAGAATGTTTATGCAGCTATAAGTGAAGAGACGAGTGCGGAGTACGAACAGGTCAAAGAGATAATATCGAAGGCTTATACAGTATAACTGCACATTTGTTGAATTTGCTAGAGAGAAGGTAAATGCATTTTTAGATTGGTTAAAAGCGAAAGGGATTAAGGATTTTGAAAGTTTAAAAGAACTAATATTAATTGGGGAATTTAAGAATCAAGTTGGGATGGAACTTAAAGTACATTTAGAGGACTTGAAATTAAAAACTATAGAAGCAGTAGTGGTTGCTGCGTACGAATATACCTTATCACATAAGTCAGCATATCGTTTTTCAGAAAGACTCGATAAAAGGGATAAAGGTAAGAAGGGCGAGAAAGCAGCAGCAATGTCTGGTAAGTCGGATAGAGGGAGTTCTCCAAAGAAGGCAAAGTCATCACTGAGTAGGGATGAAAGTGAAATCATTTGTTTTCTTTTTGCAAGGAAAAGGGCCATGTAAAGGCTGATTGTACTGCCTGGAAAGGGCAGGGTAAGTCAAAGCTGGTAGGCTTGATTGGTAATGTTACTGGGAGCAGGTCCCAGGTAAGTAGTTGCCTTAGTAAGTACGTCGCAGATGGCGAGGTTTTCGCTAAAGACGGTCTGGGTCTGGAAGGCGAACAAGTGTATTACGGGACACTGGTGCGGCCCGTCGGTAATCTTACGGTCCCCATTGCCTTGGGACTTCAGAGAGAAGGAGTTCGAGTATGTAGTATTAGGTGGATTTCCTGATACGGTAGTAGCGTGTCCTCTGGGTGAGTTTTGGGTAGACTGAATTTGGATTAATGGACCTATGAAGTTGGCAATGGTGGATGTATTAGCCATAAGCAATGTTGATATTGTGTTGGCTAATGATATAGAGGCAGATAAGATATGTGATTGCCCGGTTGTGCAATGCAGTTATGCTGACCACGTTAGTGTAATTGAATCGGTAATGGTTGTAACTCGCTCGTCAGCGCATTCATCTGGGATAGAGGATGAAGAGTTAAGCTTAGATAGTCTAGAGGAGCTATCAGAGGAAGGGGTATCTGGGTTAAATGCTTCTCTGAGTTCTAATATGGTCTCTGTCTCTGAGTGGGATAGCTCAGCAGGGTGGGATAGGGAATCACTTGGGCTAGCTCAGAAGGAGGAGTTTGGAGAATTAGGAGTGGATGTACACTGATTTGAGTAGACCTCGGTATCTGTGGGAAGAAGGCATCCTACTGAGGGTGAGTAGGTCAACTATGATTCTGTCTGATGATTGGGAGGTAAGGAAGCAGGTGGTAATGCCCCATAAATACAGGGACAAGATTTTATGGTTGAGACACGAGGATGTGTTCGCAGGTCACTTTGGAATTGGAAAGTCTTTTAGGAAAATTGCTGAACACGTTTATTGGCCAAAAATGAGATCTGAGGTAAAAAGTTTTGTTAATTCTTGCAAAACTTGTCAACTGGTTGGTAAACCCAATCAGAAAATCCCTAAGGCACCTTTAAGACCTATTCCAGCAGTGGGGGAACCTTTTCAGGAAATTTTGATTGACATTGTAGGCCCATTGCCTAAAACCAGCAGTGGTAATCAATACATGCTGACTATAATGGATCGAATGTCTAGGTACCCAGAAGTAGTTCCCTTGAGGAGTTTTAAGAGTAAGCAGGTCATAAATGCATTAAAAAATTTCTTTTCCAGGTTTGGTTTGCCCAAGACGAATCAATCTGATTGTGGGACTAATTTTACAAGCAGAGATTTTTGTAAAAGTTTACAGGAGTTGAAGGTCCAACACATCAGGTCATCACCTTACCAACCAGAAAGCCAGGGACAGATTGAGCGATTCCATCAGACGCTGAAATCAATGTTAAAAAAATATTGTGCGGAAAATCCGGGAGGATGGGATAAAGTTCTCCCGTATTTACTTTTCGCTTTTAGGTCCGTACCAAGTGGTGTAATGGGTTTCACCCCCTTTGAATTAGTTTTTGGTCACAAGGTAAGGGGCCCCTTGGATGTGATGAGAGAGAGTTGGGAGGGGAGTCACCCTAACGTAAACTTGATAGAATTCTTGAGAGTCCAGGAGTAAGTTAACTAAGGCATGGGAATTTGTTAAGAATAATCTAGTAACTGGTCAGGGGAAGATGAAGGAAAAGTACGACGTAAAGACCAGAGTTAGAGAATTTCAGGTTGGGGATAGGGTACATGCTCTGCTGCCCATTCTAGGAAATCCCTTAACGGCAAAGTTTTCAGGTCCATGAAGGTTTCAAAGGTATTTAGTAGTCTTAACTATCTGATAGAAACGCCAGACAGGCAACATAAGTATCAACTATGCCCTGCAAATATGTTGAAAACTTTTGTTAATTGTGAGAGTAGGGAACCCATCTTATCACTCAATAGGGTTGAGCCTAAAGCTATAGATCTCAGTATTGATATGCCCTGGCCCAAGAATAATCAGAAAATGTTAAGTAATTTGTCAAGGAATTTGCTACACTTAGAAAGGGATCAGAGGGAATCTGTGGTAAATTTATGTGGATCTTTTCCAGAAATATTTCAGGATTCTCCTGGGCTTATCAATGTATTGAGTCATGATCTGGAAGTGGGGAATGCTAAGCCCATCAAGCCAGCTCCCTACAGGACCAATCCAGTAAAAAGGAAGATTATTGATAAGGAAGTAGAATATAAGTTGGAGTACAATTTAATTGAAGAAAGTAATAGTCCATGGTCTTCAACTGTAGTCTTGGTGAAGAAGGAGGGAGGCGAGTACCGGATGTGCTTTGATTATAGGAGAATTAATGCAGTCATTGAGGCTGACAGCTTTCCTCTTTCTCGAGTAGACGACTGTTTTAATGAAATAGGGAATGCTTAGTATATTAGTAAGTTTGATTTGTTAAAAGGGTGTTGGCAAGTTCCATTGACAAAGCTGGCCTGGGAGGTATTCATATTTGCAACTCATGAAGGATTGCATGACTGTAAAGTTATGCCTTTTAGCATGAAAAACACCTCAGCTACATTCCAGCATGATGAATAAGATTGTGGGTAGACTGGAAGGAGTAGTGGTCCATGTTGATGATATCATAGTGTATAGCCATGATTGGGCTACACACTTAAAGAGAATGGAAAATCTGTTTGTTAAGCTCAAACAAGCAGGGTTAGTGATAAATTTGGCAAAGTGTGAAATAGCAAAGGCAAAGGTAGTTGACTTGGGACATGAAGTAGGTCAGGGTAAAGTACTACCAAAGTCTGCAAATGTATAGGCAATTGTAAATTTTCAGGTTCCGGAAAACAAGAAAGCCATTCGCAGGTTTCTAGGAATGATAGGCTTCTATAGAAGATCTATAATAGATTTTTCCCAAATAGCTAATCCTTTGACTAATTTGTTGCAGAGAGGAGTGGAATTCCAGTGGTCGAGTGCATGTCAAGAATCATTTGATAAGTTAAAATCCACCTTATTAACTAATCCAATTTTGAAAGCCCCTAATTTTCAGGTACCATTTAAGTTGGCAATAGATGCCAGTGGTGTAAGTGTTGGAGCTGTCTTATTGCAGGTGGACGACCAGGTAGAACATCCAGTGGCTTTCTTCTCAAAGGAATTAACTAAGGCACAACAGAATTATTCCACCATAGAGAAAGAGACCTTGGGCCTGATTCTTGCTCTTGAACATTTTGAGGTTTATCTTTCCAGTTGTAGGACACCGATTGAAGTTTGGACGGATCATAATCCTTTAACCTTTTTGAAAAAGTTTAATAGTCACAATCAGAAACTGTGTAGGTGGAGCTTATTGTTGCAGGAATGGAGATTGGATATCAAGCACATCTCTGGAAAAGAGAATGTCATTTCAGATGCCCTATCCTGCTAATTTCTTGTGATAATGAATTTTTTCTTATTTTAGGAAATTGTGTATTTTTGTTTTCTTTTTTATGTTGCTACGATACTAGATGTAGTATTAAAATTATTAGTGTTCAGATTAGATTTTGAAGGCTAAAGTAACTAGTTAGTTTTGATAAACTAAATAGGGGTTGATTTGACCTAAGACTTTATCTATCGATTTTTATTCCATAAAATTTTTTATTTAAGGGGGAAAATGTAACGAACTTTCTCGGTGTTTTTGATTGAATTCGCATATTTGGGAAAGTAATATTTTGAGTGTCACCTTGAGTCACTTTAATTTAATTTTCTTTTCATCGCCACCTACTGGTTGATGTGTTAGGTTCTAAGATTGGTAGGTCACCGATGAAGTGTTTTGTTTTCTTTTCCATGTTGTCCGTGGGGGAGTGGGGGGGGGGGGGGGGGCGGTGAAGTGATGATGGACCTTTCTTGGAGGTAAATGTGGGTGATGGAATAAGCTGCCATCGTAAAACTTGAAGGACTTACCGTGGGCCGGCTCTTCACTCACTGGAGACTACTAGTGGGAGTAATCCAGTGTCTCCAGTGAAGGGGGCGGTGGAGGATTTGATCACCCCCTGTGGAGGAGCACCTTAGCACCAGTTGAATGCTCTCACTTTCTCCTGTACATGGTGAAGGTTTGCAGTAATTGTGTGAGTGCTATTGGTGGGGAGAAGGACTCTCCACAGGCCAGAATCCATCGCTACTGAATTCAGGAAGGCTGAGACCCATCTGCCGAATGTTAAGGGTAGCAATTTTGGTTTGCCCCCATTCATCTCTGAAGGAGTAGAGGGCAGCACCATTAGTGATTTTTCATCTCTGTTTGTGTCACGCTATGCGGTTAGCGTAAGCAAAGTCTCACCCACGATTGGTCTTCGGACTTTACTCATCTTTTTGTGAAAGCCCACTTCAGGAGTTTTTATTTTCGTGTAAACGTAGGTTAACTGTTATTGTGATTTATGTGTATTGTGAGGATGGGAAGCTTTGCATAGATTTGTATAGAGAGGGGTAGAGTTATGGTTCCGAGACTTTCTTGCTCTTTTCTATCTCCGTTAATGTAATTGTGTAAGTGTCGGGTGAATGGTAGTTTGCGAGGTTATTGTTTCCTTTTACTGTTGTCTTGCCTTTCCGCGTCGTTAATGATGAATGGGTGGTATCTGTGTTTGGTGTGATGCACTTGTGGTTTGATATCTTCCCATTTAAAGTTATTTTTGTGTTATTTGTTTGTAAATAAATATTTAGTATGGCTCTTGCAGTGTGTTATGATTACCCACTCCTTTAATATCACTGTTACATATAATTGCTAGCTCTGGCTGTGAAGAAAACTTAAAGAACTTGTGCCCCCACTGGGTCTGTGCGTAACATTTGGCGATCTTGCCAGGATCCTGTAAAACTAGTATTTTCAGGATCCCCAAAGCGTATGTAATTGTATGTAAAGGAATAGTGAAGTGGGTGGTAATTATCAGTTTCCCTAGTTATAATATTTCTTTGACAAAATTACTGATTCAGAGGAATAGCAGGATTTAATGTTTCGGAGTTTTTCCATAGTCCTGATTAGGAGGAGAAGATACGTGATCTTAGTAAAAGCCATTTAAGGATAATTAGTAAATATCTTGGGTTGCCTATTGTTGCAGGTGTGAATAATGGGAGTTTGTTGCTTCAGGTAATGAAGGCTTTGCATGGTAGAATAGCAGGTCCTAGTTTAGCTTAACCAGAGTTAATTAAGGATAAGATTGCTTTATAAAGGATAGAAATGGAAAAGTTAAAGTTACAGTTAGAAATGGGTAAGACTGAAGTAGCTAATAGGAAACGAGAGAGGCTTCATGAGAGGGAACGGGAAAAGGTTAGGTTTGATCAGAAAAAAAAAAAAAAAACTGAAAAAGCTTAGAAAAGCGCAGGAGCAGGTTAGAGTAGAACAGGAGATGGTTAGGCTAGATCAGGAAAAGGAATTGGAAATTAGGAGAATGGAACATGAATTACAGGTACTTCGGCTGAAGCAACCAGATGCGAAAGATAGGTTTAATATTGGCAGCACGATTAAGCTGGTAACGTCATTTAATGAATCCGATGTCGCAGAATTTTTCTCTGCATTCAAAAAATTAGCAAGAAAACTGAGTTGGCCGGAATCAATGTGGATTACATTAGTGCAATGCAGATTGATCAGTAAGGCTCAGAATGTTTATGCAGCTATAAGTGAAGAGACGAGTGCGGAGTACGAACAGGTCAAAGAGATAATATCGAAGGCTTATACAGTATAACTGCACATTTGTTGAATTTGCTAGAGAGAAGGTAAATGCATTTTTAGATTGGTTAAAAGCGAAAGGGATTAAGGATTTTGAAAGTTTAAAAGAACTAATATTAATTGGGGAATTTAAGAATCAAGTTGGGATGGAACTTAAAGTACATTTAGAGGACTTGAAATTAAAAACTATAGAAGCAGTAGTGGTTGCTGCGTACGAATATACCTTATCACATAAGTCAGCATATCGTTTTTCAGAAAGACTCGATAAAAGGGATAAAGGTAAGAAGGGCGAGAAAGCAGCAGCAATGTCTGGTAAGTCGGATAGAGGGAGTTCTCCAAAGAAGGCAAAGTCATCACTGAGTAGGGATGAAAGTGAAATCATTTGTTTTCTTTTTGCAAGGAAAAGGGCCATGTAAAGGCTGATTGTACTGCCTGGAAAGGGCAGGGTAAGTCAAAGCTGGTAGGCTTGATTGGTAATGTTACTGGGAGCAGGTCCCAGGTAAGTAGTTGCCTTAGTAAGTACGTCGCAGATGGCGAGGTTTTCGCTAAAGACGGTCTGGGTCTGGAAGGCGAACAAGTGTATTACGGGACACTGGTGCGGCCCGTCGGTAATCTTACGGTCCCCATTGCCTTGGGACTTCAGAGAGAAGGAGTTCGAGTATGTAGTATTAGGTGGATTTCCTGATACGGTAGTAGCGTGTCCTCTGGGTGAGTTTTGGGTAGACTGAATTTGGATTAATGGACCTATGAAGTTGGCAATGGTGGATGTATTAGCCATAAGCAATGTTGATATTGTGTTGGCTAATGATATAGAGGCAGATAAGATATGTGATTGCCCGGTTGTGCAATGCAGTTATGCTGACCACGTTAGTGTAATTGAATCGGTAATGGTTGTAACTCGCTCGTCAGCGCATTCATCTGGGATAGAGGATGAAGAGTTAAGCTTAGATAGTCTAGAGGAGCTATCAGAGGAAGGGGTATCTGGGTTAAATGCTTCTCTGAGTTCTAATATGGTCTCTGTCTCTGAGTGGGATAGCTCAGCAGGGTGGGATAGGGAATCACTTGGGCTAGCTCAGAAGGAGGAGTTTGGAGAATTAGGAGTGGATGTACACTGATTTGAGTAGACCTCGGTATCTGTGGGAAGAAGGCATCCTACTGAGGGTGAGTAGGTCAACTATGATTCTGTCTGATGATTGGGAGGTAAGGAAGCAGGTGGTAATGCCCCATAAATACAGGGACAAGATTTTATGGTTGAGACACGAGGATGTGTTCGCAGGTCACTTTGGAATTGGAAAGTCTTTTAGGAAAATTGCTGAACACGTTTATTGGCCAAAAATGAGATCTGAGGTAAAAAGTTTTGTTAATTCTTGCAAAACTTGTCAACTGGTTGGTAAACCCAATCAAAAAATCCCTAAGGCACCTTTAAGACCTATTCCAGCAGTGGGGGAACCTTTTCAGGAAATTTTGATTGACATTGTAGGCCCATTGCCTAAAACCAGCAGTGGTAATCAATACATGCTGACTATAATGGATCGAATGTCTAGGTACCCAGAAGTAGTTCCCTTGAGGAGTTTTAAGAGTAAGCAGGTCATAAATGCATTAAAAAATTTCTTTTCCAGGTTTGGTTTGCCCAAGACGAATCAATCTGATTGTGGGACTAATTTTACAAGCAGAGATTTTTGTAAAAGTTTACAGGAGTTGAAGGTCCAACACATCAGGTCATCACCTTACCAACCAGAAAGCCAGGGACAGATTGAGCGATTCCATCAGACGCTGAAATCAATGTTAAAAAAATATTGTGCGGAAAATCCGGGAGGATGGGATAAAGTTCTCCCGTATTTACTTTTCGCTTTTAGGTCCGTACCAAGAGGTGTAATGGGTTTCACCCCCTTTGAATTAGTTTTTGGTCACAAGGTAAGGGGCCCCTTGGATGTGATGAGAGAGAGTTGGGAGGGGAGTCACCCTAACGTAAACTTGATAGAATTCTTGAGAGTCCAGGAGTAAGTTAACTAAGGCATGGGAATTTGTTAAGAATAATCTAGTAACTGGTCAGGGGAAGATGAAGGAAAAGTACGACGTAAAGACCAGAGTTAGAGAATTTCAGGTTGGGGATAGGGTACATGCTCTGCTGCCCATTCTAGGAAATCCCTTAACGGCAAAGTTTTCAGGTCCATGAAGGTTTCAAAGGTATTTAGTAGTCTTAACTATCTGATAGAAACGCCAGACAGGCAACATAAGTATCAACTATGCCCTGCAAATATGTTGAAAACTTTTGTTAATTGTGAGAGTAGGGAACCCATCTTATCACTCAATAGGGTTGAGCCTAAAGCTATAGATCTCAGTATTGATATGCCCTGGCCCAAGAATAATCAGAAAATGTTAAGTAATTTGTCAAGGAATTTGCTACACTTAGAAAGGGATCAGAGGGAATCTGTGGTAAATTTATGTGGATCTTTTCCAGAAATATTTCAGGATTCTCCTGGGCTTATCAATGTATTGAGTCATGATCTGGAAGTGGGGAATGCTAAGCCCATCAAGCCAGCTCCCTACAGGACCAATCCAGTAAAAAGGAAGATTATTGATAAGGAAGTAGAATATAAGTTGGAGTACAATTTAATTGAAGAAAGTAATAGTCCATGGTCTTCAACTGTAGTCTTGGTGAAGAAGGAGGGAGGCGAGTACCGGATGTGCTTTGATTATAGGAGAATTAATGCAGTCATTGAGGCTGACAGCTTTCCTCTTTCTCGAGTAGACGACTGTTTTAATGAAATAGGGAATGCTTAGTATATTAGTAAGTTTGATTTGTTAAAAGGGTGTTGGCAAGTTCCATTGACAAAGCTGGCCTGGGAGGTATTCATATTTGCAACTCATGAAGGATTGCATGACTGTAAAGTTATGCCTTTTAGCATGAAAAACACCTCAGCTACATTCCAGCATGATGAATAAGATTGTGGGTAGACTGGAAGGAGTAGTGGTCCATGTTGATGATATCATAGTGTATAGCCATGATTGGGCTACACACTTAAAGAGAATGGAAAATCTGTTTGTTAAGCTCAAACAAGCAGGGTTAGTGATAAATTTGGCAAAGTGTGAAATAGCAAAGGCAAAGGTAGTTGACTTGGGACATGAAGTAGGTCAGGGTAAAGTACTACCAAAGTCTGCAAATGTATAGGCAATTGTAAATTTTCAGGTTCCGGAAAACAAGAAAGCCATTCGCAGGTTTCTAGGAATGATAGGCTTCTATAGAAGATCTATAATAAATTTTTCCCAAATAGCTAATCCTTTGACTAATTTGTTGCAGAGAGGAGTGGAATTCCAGTGGTCGAGTGCATGTCAAGAATCATTTGATAAGTTAAAATCCACCTTATTAACTAATCCAATTTTGAAAGCCCCTAATTTTCAGGTACCATTTAAGTTGGCAATAGATGCCAGTGGTGTAAGTGTTGGAGCTGTCTTATTGCAGGTGGACGACCAGGTAGAACATCCAGTGGCTTTCTTCTCAAAGGAATTAACTAAGGCACAACAGAATTATTCCACCATAGAGAAAGAGACCTTGGGCCTGATTCTTGCTCTTGAACATTTTGAGGTTTATCTTTCCAGTTGTAGGACACCGATTGAAGTTTGGACGGATCATAATCCTTTAACCTTTTTGAAAAAGTTTAATAGTCACAATCAGAAACTGTGTAGGTGGAGCTTATTGTTGCAGGAATGGAGATTGGATATCAAGCACATCTCTGGAAAAGAGAATGTCATTTCAGATGCCCTATCCTGCTAATTTCTTGTGATAATGAATTTTTTCTTATTTTAGGAAATTGTGTATTTTTGTTTTTTTTTTTATGTTGCTACGATACTAGATGTAGTATTAAAATTATTAGTGTTCAGATTAGATTTTGAAGGCTAAAGTAACTAGTTAGTTTTGATAAACTAAATAGGGGTTGATTTGACCTAAGACTTTATCTATCGATTTTTATTCCATAAAATTTTTTATTTAAGGGGGAAAATGTAACGAACTTTCTCGGTGTTTTTGATTGAATTCGCATATTTGGGAAAGTAATATTTTGAGTGTCACCTTAAGTCACTTTAATTTAATTTTCTTTTCATCGCCACCTACTGGTTGATGTGTTAGGTTCTAAGATTGGTAGGTCACCGATGAAGTGTTTTGTTTTCTTTTCCATGTTGTTCGTGGGGGAGTGGGGGGGGGGGGGGCGGTGAAGTGATGATGGACCTTTCTTGGAGGTAAATGTAGGTGATGGAATAAGCTGCCATCGTAAAACTTGAAGGACTTACCGTGGGCCGGCTCTTCACTCACTGGAGACTACTAGTGGGAGTAATCCAGTGTCTCCAGTGAAGGGGGCGGTGGAGGATTTGATCACCCCCTGTGGAGGAGCACCTTAGCACCAGTTGAATGCTCTCACTTTCTCCTGTACATGGTGAAGGTTTGCAGTAATTGTGTGAGTGCTATTGGTGGGGAGAAGGACTCTCCACAGGCCAGAATCCATCGCTACTGAATTCAGGAAGGCTGAGACCCATCTGCCGAATGTTAAGGGTAGCAATTTTGGTTTGCCCCCATTCATCTCTGAAGGAGTAGAGGGCAGCACCATTAGTGATTTTTCATCTCTGTTTGTGTCACGCTATGCGGTTAGCGTAAGCAAAGTCTCACCCACGATTGGTCTTCGGACTTTACTCATCTTTTTGTGAAAGCCCACTTCAGGAGTTTTTATTTTCGTGTAAACGTAGGTTAACTGTTATTGTGATTTATGTGTATTGTGAGGATGGGAAGCTTTGCATAGATTTGTATAGAGAGGGGTAGAGTTATGGTTCCGAGACTTTCTTGCTCTTTTCTATCTCCGTTAATGTAATTGTGTAAGTGTCGGGTGAATGGTAGTTTGCGAGGTTATTGTTTCCTTTTACTGTTGTCTTGCCTTTCCGCGTCGTTGTTGATGAATGGGTCGTATCTGTGTTTGGTGTGATGCACTTGTGGTTTGATATCTTCCCATTTAAAGTTATTTTTATGTTATTTGTTTGTAAATAAATATTTAATATGGCTCTTGCAATGTGTTATGACTACCCACTCCTTTAATATCACTGTAACATATAATCGTTATCTCTGGCTGTGAAGGAAACTTAAAGAACTTGGCCCCCCTCTGGGTTTTTGCGTAACAATATA
>NC_090736.1:27148792-27151292 GCF_036898095.1 Palaemon carinicauda
ACCGTTTGAGAAGACTGAAGTCAACCTCGTGGTGAGAAACTCGTAGGTTGTTCCCCTCTAAATGGGGAAAGATGTAGATGATGAAATAATATAGAGCAAACATCTACGCCTCTACAGTTGCAAGAATTTCAATTCTTCTTGCAATTAGCAATCATATTTGCATGAGATTGCTAATCTCAAGACGCGATCCACCGTGGCTGTGACGCATGACAATGAACTAAATATTAAGGACATTATTCCCTTGTGATGTTGACAACATCGTACTACATTAATACCGTTGAATACGTAAGACTTGAATAATTCTCTCTCTCTCTCTCTCTCTCTCTCTCTCTCTCTCTCTCTCTCTCTCTCTCTCTCTCTCTCTCTCTCATCTTTTTTATACATGATCACTAAGATGATCTTGACATTCTTGTTCCTTTTCTCATGGTTATTGTTATAACTAGGGCATCCTCTCTCTCTCTCTCTCTCTCTCTCTCTCTCTCTCTCTCTCTCTCTCTCTCTCTCTCTCTCTCTCTCAACTGTTCTGAATTAGGTCACGTCCTCTGATATTTGGAATATTATGAGCAAGAAAAAAATAATGGTTGTGGTGGCCTGGAGGTAGCGTCCTTGCCTGGTGATTGCCAGACTGGGGATCAAATCATGCTCTGGCTCGTTAGTTAATTTGGTCGCTGTAACCTCACCGTCCTTATGAGCAAAGGATGGGGGATTTTGGGGAGCCTATAGGTCTATCTGCTGAAACATAAGCAGCCATTACTAGGACCTCATTGGTCCTAGTTTGGGTGGAGAGGGGGCTTGGGCGCTGATCATATGTAATAGGGTCAGTCTCTTGGGCATTGTCCTGTTTAATAGGGCAATGTTACTGTCTTTTGCCTCTGCCATTCATAAGCAGCCTTTAAACCTTTATGTGTGAGGTAATGGGAGGTAATGAGCTAAAGGTAAGATGAATAGAAGACATATATTTGCTGTTTGTAAATAAAGAAACAATTTGTAGCAATATATTATTTTGATTATTATTATTTTTTAAGATAAAATCCTATTTGGAAAAGCCGGATTCAATAGGGCCAAGAGCTACAACAAGAAAAATAGCCCAGTAGGGAAAAAAATAAGTAATTAAGCAAGCGAAGTTATGAACAATTGCAAGAAATTATTTTAAGATCAGTAATAACATTAAAGTGAATATTTCATATATACACTATTAAAACTTCAAAATCGACAAGAGGAGGAGAAAAAACATGATACAGTGTGCCTGAGTGTACCTTCAAATAAGAGAACTCTATTTCAATCTTTAATACCATCATAGGCATTTGATACACTTAAAAATTTGCAGTAAAAAAAAAAAAAAAAAAAAAAAAAAAAAAGTAAATTTCGGGTAACTTTTATTCAAGGATTTTTACCGTTTTAAAAACGGACATCAGGACGCAAAAGAGTGAAATTACGGTCACCAACCCGTAAAAGATAATAATATAGTAGGATGAAATTACGGTCGCCTGTATTTTACTGAAATACGGTTGAGAACAATATATTTTTACGCAGAATTTCCGATAAAAATTACGGTTTTTTTTTTTTCTAACAGTGTAGCAAATGTTTTAACTACATATTTACTGTCTTCAGATTAAATCTAATCCTCCGTCAATGCTTTAAAGAAATGACACACATTGATACAGACAGTGAAAAAGACAAACGTTATACCTTTCTTCCTAACTCTCCGATGATGGGAAGAAGAAGAGATATCAATTCCTAGAAGGCAAACTCAAAAGAAAACCAGAGTTGAGCAACTATTTCTGATATACTGTAATGGCTCCTGAAATGATGCGATGAATAGCGATTAATAATCCTGGTAATGACGTCGGTAAACAGTTAGATTCTCTTAGGATCAATTATGGCCCACAATCGGAATCACTTAGTTCCATTTCAGTAAGTTACCTAAGGTCAGGTATTTCGAGAATGGATGACTTTGAATAAAAGATATGGGAATATTCATAGGACAGAATGTGGAACCATCAACCTCCCTTCATGATCACATGGTGAAAAATGTGATTGGTAACGTCTTTTGATACTACACACTCCATGTGTAGAAAGAAGAATGGTAAATATATGGATGAATGTGTATAATGCACATCCACACATATTCATATATATATATATATATATATATATATATATATATATATATATATATATATATATATATATATATATATATATATATATATACACATATATGTGTATATATATATATATATATATATATATATATATATATATATATATATATATATATATATATATAAATATGTATATATATATATATATATATATATATATATATATATATATATATATATATATATATATATATATATATATATATATATGTATACATATATATATATATATATATATATATATATATATATATATATATATATATATATATATATATGTGTGTGTGTGTGTGTGTGTGTGTCTGTATGTTCTTCATTATTAGGAGACATTACTT
>NC_090736.1:27156292-27188792 GCF_036898095.1 Palaemon carinicauda
ATCGGCTGCTAACATTCTGAAAGTTTGGTAAAAAGTCTCAAAAATAAAATGGAAAAGATGGCCAATTTTTATCAACTCTTTAGAAAAAATATTATTATTATTATTATTATTATTATTATTATTATTATTATTATTATTATTATTATTATTATTATTATTATTATTATTATTATCATTTGCTAAGCTAGAACCCTAGTTAGAAAAAACAGGATGCTATAAGCCCAGGGGCTCCTACAGGGAAAATAGCACAGAGAGGAAAGAAAACAAGGAAAAATAAAATATTTCAAGAAGAGTATCAACATTAAAATAAATATGTCGTGTATAAACTATAAAAATAAGTAAGATAGAATAATGTTCCCAAGTGCACCCTTAAGCCAAAGATCTCTAATATAAAGGATTTCGCTGGAAATACAGTAGCAAAATATAAACAAAAATATTATGGCAGTCATAATGTTTTGAAATAGTTCTTCAAGACCAGTTTTTGAAAACAAAGAATGGCATGTTGGATTCGAATAAGGAATTGCCGGGTCTCATCAAACAACGAGACAGTTTTGCAGTTTTTATAGAATTATACAGATTCTAAGACGTTTCTTGGAAAGAAATCGGAATATCCAGTTTCCACATGAGAATATCGCCTCGAGAAGTCATTAAAATGGGATAAAAATTTTCTCCGTTAACAAAGATGAATGTCAAATTACCCAAATTCCAGTTATTGGAGAATATTAGAGTTGTGGTGGACGATGTGGTAACGTTCCTAATCAGTGATCGCCAGACTAGAATTCGAGTCCCTTTCTAACTCGTTAGCTTACCATCCTTGTAAGCTAAGGTTGGGAGGGTTGGGGGAGCCTATATGTCTATCTACTGAGTCATCAGCAGCCATTGCCTGGCTCCCTTGGTCCAAGAATGGGTGGAGAGTGGGTTTGGGCACTGATCATATGTGATATGGTCCGTCTCTAGGGCATTGTCCTGGTTGATAGGGCAACGTCACTGTCCCTTTCCCCTGCCATTCATGGGAGGCCTTTAAACCTTTAAACCTTTGTTACAGTTGTTGAGAATTAAACGAAAGCGTTCTTCGATAAATTATAAATAATACTAGTAAGTAATGGTGACAGGCATTTTATTTCAATAGCTAATAAAGTGTAAACCGCAATCTTACAAATTCAATGCTCTTCAAATATTTTATTTTTCCTTGTTTCCTTTCCTCACTGGGCTATTTTCGTTGTTGGGGCCCCTGGGCTTATAGCATCCTTCTTTTCCAAATAGGTCTGTAGCTTAGCATGTAATATTAATAATAAAAATAATAATAACACATTCTCCGGAAAAACATGTTTTACAAACAGGTTGATTAAACGATAGTATTTTCCAAATATATGGGAATCGAGAAAATCCCGAGAAGTTTCTTCACCAAACATTAAAACGTGGTGCTTCATCACCTCAAATATGTCGCTATCCGTTTGAAAATATCATTGTGCACCATGTACGCGTGTCCTCAATCCGTTGGAACGCCAGATTGAAGGTCATCAGAGGTTTAAAAATGTCTCCCCAGAAAGCGGTCATCAGAGAATTGTCCATGCTTCCCTGGTTTAGCGTCTTCCAGAAATTTGTGTTTATCTTTTCGTAGGAGGAAAATTCTCTTCAACAACTTCCCTATTGAAAGCCATCTCACATGCAAGTGCAATGAATTTTCTATTTCAGAATCGATGTATTTCCACAATTCAGCAAACACACATATGATAAATTTGTTCGATTTGTAAAGCGGTTGATTTCACAAAAGCTTTAAAAGTATTATCTACTTCCTCAACACGCTGTCAAATATAATACATCATCATTAGAAACCAAAGTTAATAAATCCCTTTATTACCGGTCAGACAATCTGCCCTGAATTTCCTAGAACCATAACTAACATCTAAAACTTAGGGACCAATTCGCGGTCCCCCTAAAATGGTTTCTAAGTGCCATAGACTGCTATAGGACCGCTGGGAGTCTAGCCCAGTGAGAAAAGGAAATAAACATCAGGAGACGTAATAAACAATTAGAATAAAATATTCTAAGAACAATAACAACAATAAAATATATCTCTCATCTATAAATTATAAAAACTTAGGAAAACTAAAATAATAATAATAATAATAATAATAATAATAATAATAATAAAAAGAAGAAGAAGAAGAAGAAGAAGAAGAAGAAGAAGAAGAAGAAATAATAATAATAATAATAATAATAATAATAATAATAATAATAATAATAATAATAATAATAATAATAAGAGAAGCTGTCCTAAGCCCGGAGAAGGTAAATCTAGCAAAGGTGTTTATTACCAGTCGACTATTGTTTGTATGGGCATGACTGTAGCGTATCTTAAGGATAGATACACGATGAATATCATCTACAAGGTTTAAACTTTTAAGGTAATGACCTTAGTTTGAGGTATTTTTCATGGTTTCAAGGTAATTCTAAGGTAATTTCGGTTTTACTAGCTTAAAACTAAGGAAAATTTGAAAAGTTTTGAGGTAATCTAAAGTAAAAAGCAGCAGCACTTAAGGTAATAGCCACATGGCACATGCTCGAGTTTAAACCCTGATCATATATGAAGATCGTTACTCCTGTTAGAAATTTATGTGCGCATTCCTTAAGTAAAAATTATGTTATGTTTTAGAGTAAGTGTATTGTCACAATCAATGCCGAGATTGATAATCTTCGGAAATGGGAATAGTTTTGTACCTACTTTCTTCTACTGCCAAAAGTAGTTAAGCTACAAACCTAATTAAAAAGCCAGTATGATACAAGCTTTAGGGATCCTACAAGGAAAATGGCCCAGCGAGGAAAGGGATTAAATCACATATATATGAGGAGTAATGAATAAAAGAAAATATAAACTAACCTAATATCAGTAGCAACGTTAAAATGGATCTGTCATATATAAACTATGAGGAGAAACCTACGCCAACCTGTTCAACATAAAAACATTTGCTGCAAGTTTGAACTTCTGAAGTTCCACCGGTTCCACTGACAGATTAGGAAAATTATTCAACAATCTGATCACAGCTGGAATAAAACTTCTAATACACTATGTAGTGTTTTGTATTACGACGAGAAGGCAAGACTGATAGAATTAACTGCTTTCCTAATACTGAGTACAGCCTTGGTAGAACTGAATATAAAGGATGGTCAGAATTATGAACCATTTTACACCGCATGCATGAAGAACTAACTATTTGTATAAGCTCCTATTTTTTTCAATCATCTCCTTTTCTGTTATTGTTTTCTCTAGGCGTTTGCTAGAAAAGGAACATAAAGTTATTAGTCTTATTAACCTCTACTCTAAGGAAAAACATAAAGGTTCAAGAAGAGAAATTTCGAGAAAATATCTTTAATTATAAATAAAGTTCAAATTTCAGAAATTAAATTCGTGTTAAGCACCTCACTTGAAAATGTAAATATTGGTGAATGATTTATTACAAATAAAAACGATAAATAGTGTGATGAATATTCCAAGAAATTGGGAAAAAATAATCATAATCAGGCACTTCAAAAATGAATGAATAGTGTCTCTTCGATTTTCTAGATATAGAAAAAATTATGATAAAGAATCATTTATTCCATCATACAAAGGATTTTACCACATTCTCTCTCTCTCTCTCTCTCTCTCTCTCTCTCTCTCTCTCTCTCTCTCTCTCTCTCTCTCTCTCTCTCTCTCTCTCTCTCTCTCTCTTTTATCCTCCTGCAGATATATAAAGAATCGCAGTGTATCTAAATTGCAAGGTACTGTATTAGAACATATTCATAAAAATACTCGTTCCTGCTGAAAAGATTTTGGGGCAAAAAATCTTGAAAAATTCCACGACCATTTCACCCTTTCCAGATGCAGTGCTTGTGCATAAATAGCAGAAGAGAAAATATGCCAGAAATTTAGACCTGGAAGGAAATGCTGGATTGGGAATATCTCATTATTATTATTATTATTATTATTATTATTATTATTATTATTATTATTATTATTATTATTATTATTATTATTATTATTATTATTATTATTATTATTATTATATGCATACTTTCCTCTTGGTAAAGGGTAGAAGAGACTCTAGTTATGGTAAGCAGCTTTTCTCTGAGAAGGACACTACAAAATCAAACCATTGTTCTCTGGTCTTGGGTAGTGCAATAACCTCTGTACCATAGCCTTCCACTGTCTCTGGGGTTAGAGTTCTATTGCTTGAAGGTACACTCGGGCACACTATTCTATCTAATTTCTCTTCCTCTTTTTTTGTTTAAGTTTTTTATAGTTCATATAGGAAATATTTATTCCAATGTTGGTACTGTTCTTGAAATAGTTTATTTTTCCTTGTTTCCTTTCCTCACTGGGCTATTTTCACTATTGGGGCCCCTGGGCTTACAGTATTCTGCTTTTCCAACTAGGGTTGTAACTTAGCAAGTAATATATATATATATATATATATATATATATATATATATATATATATATATATATATATATATATATATATATATATATATATGTAAAAACACACACACACACACACACACACACACACATATATATATATATATATATATATATATATATATATATATATATATATATATATATATATATATATATATATATATATATATATATATATATATATATATATATATATATATATGCACATTTGTTCCAGTATGTGCATTAGCGATAAGTTCCATAAATTTCATGAAAAATTAAATTTGGCTTAGAAAATAAGAGTGCAAATAATACTTGATGTAAAAGTGGAGTTCCCTTCTCTACTAATACTCAAATGGAGTTCATAAATTAGGGAGAGTGAAAAAAAAAATAAATTTCTCAATGCATTTTGAAATGACAATAAATCCTCCTTTGGGGGATGATTTTTATATTCGTATTGAGGACGACTTTTATTTTTGTACCATACTTATAGATTTTTCAAGACAATTACCTAAATGTATAGTGAATTTTCTAAAGCATGGCTTTTCGATTTAGATATCAGCTTTGTCGACTTAAGGAATGACATCACAGTCTTTACATTATATAAAAAATAAGAAAATCTGCGTTAGAATCATGTAAAGACATTGTTGAAAAATATCAAAAAACGAAAATAAATATTCAAATGAGTTCTCGATTTCCTGATGCAAGAAAATAAACATTTGTATTAAAGAAAGAAAAGGATAAAACAGAAAACTTACATAACCTACTTTATAATTATGCAGAATGATTGTTGAAAATCATTAGAAAAAACGACAATGAATAATCGATTCAGTTATTGGGTTCCTGATGAATAAAATAAACATTTGTCTTAAAGAAGGAAAATAATAAAACATAAATCTTATATAATCTGTCAGTGTCATTATAAAATGATTGTTGAAAAACATCAAAAAAAGAAAATAAATATTCAAATCAGTTCTCGATTTCCAGATGCAAAAAACTAAAACATTTCTTTAAATAAATGGAAGAATAAAACATAAATCTTACATATTCTACGTTAAAATCATGCGGAATGACGATTGAGAAACATGAAAAAAAATAGAATAAATATTCAAATCAGTTATTAGGTTCCTGATAAAAAAAAGAAAAAAAAAACATTTGTATTAAAGAGAGTGAAGATTAATGCATAAATCTTACATAATTTACTTTTGAACTGCAGGATAATGGTAGAAAAATATTAAAAAAAAAGAATTAATAATCGAATCAGTTATTGAGTTCATTTGTATTAAAGAAAGGGAAGATTAAAACATAAAACTTACATAACCTACGATAGAATCATGCAGAATAATGGTTGAGAAACATTAGGAAAAAAAGAAAATAAACATTCGATTCAGTTCTTGGGTTCCTGATGAAAAATATAAACATTTACATCAAAGAAAGGAAAGAATAAAGCTTACATTATTGCTTGAAATTGCCGACATAGAAGCCAATGAAAGCTTCCAGGGAATGCGTTAAAGCTTTAAAGTGTTTCTGTAAAACGTTAAAGCTTTACTGTGTGACGGCGCCGAGTAAAGGTGTGAACTCAAAGGCAGATTAGAAACGACTGAGTTATATTGTTGTGAAACACTCTCCTTATTTACAAAACCTTAAGGCAACAAGACATGACAAGTTCACAAGACAGACAATATCACAGAGGAAAAACCAGACATGAATTTTCATGTACGTTTTCGTGCGAGGGAAGAGCGAAGATACAAGCATAATATATACAAAAGGAATTATGTACAATTGTGTGAAACACGGTTGGTATATGGCTCCCCCTCTAAAAATGACATACTGTACATGTTAAATAGGGCACCCTGATCTAGAGAGGCGAACTGTAGGCGGGTCATCTGGCAGAAGATAAGCAGGATTTAGACGATCAATGGAGACCCAGTCTTCTTTGCCTCGAATGTTTAGGAGGAATGCTTTCGGACTGCGTCGGATCACAAGGAAAGGGCAAGTGTAAGGGGGCGTTAGTGGTGACTTGCTGGTGTCGTTGCGCAGGAAGACGTGCGTTGCAGAGTGGAAGTCGATTGGTATGTGATGCTTCGCTGGGGTCTTGTAAGTCTGGCGGCACGGAGTAAATTTTCCCACGACGTGACGTATGCGCTGGAGATTGTCGGAAGAGGTTGTAGAAGGAAAAAATTCGGCAGGGACGACCAACGGGTCGCCATACAACATTTTGGCTACTGAGACGTCGAGGGCGTCTTTAGGAGTGGTCCTTAGTCCCAGGAGGACCAAGGGAAGCTGAGTAAACCAGTTGCAATCCTTGCAGCGGGACATCAAAGCTGCTTTGAGGGTGCGATGAAAACGTTCAACAATTCCATTGGCAGCGGGGTTGTAGGCCGTTGTCTGATGTAGGGTGATACCCAGGAGATTCGCTAATGACGTCCATTATTGAGAGGTGAAAGTGGTTCCTCTGTCAGAAGTAATATGCTCAGGGATACCGAATCTTGAAATCCATCCAGAGAGTAAGGCAGATGTACATGAGGCGGACGTTGCAGTTTCCATGGGAATGGCTTCAGGCCAACGAGTGGAGCGGTCGATGACGGTAAACAGGTAACGATGTCCTTGTGATGTTGGTAGGGGCCCTACAACGTCGACGTGAATGTGTGCGAAACGACGCTGAGGTTGAGGAAAGGTGCCCACTCCTGAATACATGTGTCGATGTACTTTGGAAGTTTAGCAAGAAGTACAGGCACGGACCCAATCCTTAGCATCCTTAGAAATGCTGTGCCAAATGAACTTTGACTTCAGCAGCTGTGCAGTAGAAAGGCACGAGGGATGTGAAAGGCCGTGGATGAAATCAAACACTTGTCGGCGCATGGGAGCAGGAATCCAAGGTCGCGGTCTACCTGTACTGACGTCACAGAGGAGGGTGGTGTTGGAGTCTTCGAGGGGAAAATCCTCCCAACGGAGGGACATGCAGGATGTTTTACAAGCTTGATACTCTGGATCCTGTCGTTGGGCTTCAGCCAGGGCGTTGTAATCCAATCCCAGTTGAACGGCAGCCAACGTGTTTCTTGACAGGGCATCGGCAGCGGGATTCATTTTCCCAGGGACGTATTGGAGGGTGCAATTGTTTTCACCCACGGCGGAGAGATGTCGTCGTTGACGGGCGGACAAGGCGTCAGACTGTCGAGTGAAGGCGTGCACCAGAGGCATGCGGTCTGTGCGAATGACGAAGGGCGTACCTTCTAAGAAATGGCGAAAGTGACGGACAGACAAATGTACCGCCAGCAATTCTCGATCGAAGGTAGAATAACCCGATTCTGCCTTGGACAGTTTTCTGCTGAAGAAGGCCATTGGGCGGGGCGAGCCTTTGACCACCTGCTCAAGTACTGCACCAATAGCGACGTCGCTGGCATCGGTGGAGAGAAGGAGAGGAGCGTGTGGGATAGGAAAAGTGAGAGCTGCAGCAGTTGATAGGGCCTTCTTTGCATTGCAGAAGGCTGCTTCTTGAAGGAGACCCCACTTCAGGTCCTTTGGCTTACTCTTGAGGGAGGCGTAGAGGGGAGCAAGAGTGGCGGTAATGGCTGGCAGAAAACAGTGATAATAGTTGATCATGCCCAAGAATTACTGCAGAGCTTTGACAGTCGAGGGCGCGGGGAAATTCTGAACGGCTGCTACCCTCTCAGGGAAGGGATGGACTCCTTCAGGAGTGATACGGTGCCCTAAGAACGACACTTCGTTGGCGCCAAAGGTACACTTGTCGTACCGGACTACAAGGCCGTTTTGTTGCAGGCGGTCGAGCACGATGCGCAGGTGACGGAGGTGTTCCTCTTTTGAGGAGGAGAACACAGGTATGTCGTCCACATAACATACACAGAAAGGGAGGTCCCCTAAGATGCCATCCATGAGACATTGAAACGTTGCCCCAGCATTACGAAGGCCAAAACAGGAGTAAATGAAGGTGTATGTGCCAAACGGAGTGGTGATGGCGGTCTTGGGGATGTCTTCTGGGTTCATAGGCACCTGATAATACCCCTTCAAGAGGTCGAGCGTAGAGAAAACCTTCGCTTTGTGCAGGTAGGAGGTTACCTCTGCAATGTTTGGGAGGGGGTAGTGATCCGGTTCTGTTTGCATGTTCAGGCGCCTGTAATCCCCGCACGGACGGAGGGAGCCGTCTTTCTTCAGAACGATGTGTAAGGGTGACGACCATGGGCTGGAGGCCTTTTGGCAAAGGCCCATTTTCTCCATTTCGGCGAACGTCTGTTTGGCGGCTGCCAATCGTTCCGGTGCCAGACGTCTGAATTGTCTTGATATGGTGATAAATACCGTGCTTGGCAGGAACCGTGGACATTTGGCGAAGTTCTGGACGGAAAACTTCCGGGTACGACGTGAGGAGGTGGGCCTAGGCATCCGTGGGTGCGCTGATGTGGAGAGCGAGGTTAGAGGGGGCGGGTTGAAGAAGTGTCGACAAGTACGAGTCTGCGTTGACCAATCGTCGGTGGGCGACATCGACCAGAAGGTGGAAATGAGAGAGGAAATCCGCACCGAGGATTGGCATTGTGACGTCAGCAACGAGAAACTTCCAATTGAATTTACCGTTTCCGAACGATAATGTGAGGTTCTCGTAATCGTAGGTGGGTATCGCAGATCCGTTGGCAGCTGCCAAGCGGACATTGGCAGATATAGACAGACTACGTTGTGCCTTGAAGAGTTTCCTTGGCAAAAGAGAACGACAAGCACCCGTGTCTACCAAAAATCGCATTGCGGTTCCTGCATCCTGTAAAAAGAACAGATTAGAAACATGGGAGGCCACCGCCACAAGCAATGGCCTGCTTACACGTTTTTTGGCCACTGACAATCTTTGGCACATTTCTTCGCGGTTACCCCGAATCGGAAGTGGTAGTAGCAAAACTGCGGTGGATGGGAGGTAGTAAGTGGCTGTAGAAGTCGTTCGTTGGGGCGCGAGCGATTGGTGGGTGGTGGGCGGCTGTGGCGCGGCACGTCATGGGGTAGGCGTGTATGTCCTACGGCATTCATGTCAGCTTCGGTTGACGTTGTATAGTCATCCTCGTCGTCAGGGGTGGAGGCGTTGATGGAAGTCTTGAATTGGCTGTCCATAAGGGTGTTGGCTTTGGTCATCAAGTCCTTTATGGGTAAACTATCGACATTGGGTATGGCAGCGCAGACAGGTTCAGGTAAACAGCGTATCTAAAGGGAACGGAGTAGGTTTACCTCACGAGGAGAGCCGTCTGCGGCAGGTTGAAGGCGAGCCATACTGGTCATTTCCCTGAGTGCAAGCGAAGCCCTTTGGTCCTCAAACGGTTGTTGCGAGAGCTGAAAAATCTTTGCTATACGGGCGGCTGGCGACGGCGAGTACTGCTACAGAAGGTATGATTTGAGGGCATCATACGCTATTGGGGTGTCTCCTTGTTCACAAAGCCAGTCGGATATTTCTGGGAAGGTGTCCTCGGGTATCGCCGCGAGAACATAATCCGCTTTGGTGGTTGAGCGAGTCACGCCCCTGATAAGAAAGTGGACTTCAGCGCGTTGAAACCAAGCAAATGCCTCTCCGGTGGTGAACGGTGAAAGTTTCATTGGGGCAGCCGTGGCGCCAATTGATGTAGTCTCCGTCATAGTACCAACGATGGAGGGGAGCGGGAGGTGGGGGTGGAAGGCAGTGGGAGGGAGTCGACTTCCGGGGTCACCAATGTGACGGCGCCGAGTAAGGATGTGAACTCAAAGGCAGGTTGGAAACGACTGAGTTATATTATTGTAGAACATTCTCCTTATATATAAAACCTCAAGGCAACAGGACATAAGAAGTTAACAAGACATACAATATCACAGAGGAAAAACCAGACATGAATTTTCATGTTCGTTTTAGTGCGAGGGAAGAGCGAAGATACAAGCATAATATATACAAAAGGAATTATGTACAATTGTGTGAAACACGGTTGGTACAACTGTATCTCTGCAAAGCGTTACAGCTTTGAAGTATCTCATATCGAAGGTCAAATGGCTTAGGTGGAGGACTATGTAAGCATTAGAGATTGTTATAGTTTTGTTGAAATATGAACACTAACGAGGACGATGCAATCCCTGGAAGCTGCCCTGGCAATGATTGGATTCTGTAACAACATAGGATGAAATTTCTTTTGTAAATAAACCATTATTTTATCATATAACACAAAAGACATGTTATTCACCAGGACAAAAAGTGTTATCGGCAAAAATATATGACGAGGGAGGCAAGTCATTAAATATTATCCTCGTAATATAATACATAATGAAGGCGTCATATAATTGAATGTATAACTGTTAATGAAATGATATATGACAAACACGTCCTAAGGTTGTATTTCATGAAGGTGTCATTTAAGTCAAAATAAACATCATAAAAGTTAAACATGAAGGCAATTCTCCTGCAAATAACAACATTTGACGAGAGTATAATATACCTAGATAAATCAGATAATGGTATAAGATTTGAGAATGGTGACATATGAGTATAAATAAATCTGTCATTAACATTATATTAGCCGATATTTCATAAAACTGAATATTGATAAAATGGTTCATTGTACATTTATCTAACATTCAATTTGATATTTACTTTTAGAGTATCATATGATTTGAAATAAGCCTGCTAAGAAATGTATATAAATAAGATATGAATATTACAGCTTCATATAATGATGTAGGAGTCTAAGAAAATTGGATACAAAACTGCTATCAGATGCATGAAGACCCACTGATAATCTTAAAAGCATAAGAAATAGTGTTTAATCTCCAATCTATAATATAAACAGATACATGAAAACGTTAAAGGTCACTCATGAATGGCAGAGGTCAACGTCAGTGACAGTGCCTTAGAGACTGACCATATATGCATATGATCAGCACCCAAACCTCACACCACCCAAGCTAGGAACAGGAAGAGTCAAGCAATGAATGCTTAGGACTCAACAGGGAGACCTATGGGTTCCCCCAAATCTCCCATCCTTAGCTCACATGATGGTGAGGATGCAGACACCATAAGATACAATCGAGCTTCAGCGGGACTCAAACTCCAGTCCAGCAGATCGCGAGGCTAGGACGTTTGCAACAAGCTATCAAAACCCTTGGAACAAAATACACTTTTATATTCAACTTACAACGCTAAGAAACACAAATACCTAGATAACTAGATAATATTCAATGAAATACCTAAAGAAAAAGAAAAAAATTATTTTTCCTTTGCGTTAAAAATGTAAAGCTAACACTCACCCAGGGATGATTGATTGTTCGACCTGTCTTGTGGAGAAGTGATAAAATGGGAAATTGAAAAAAAAAAAAAACATCGTGCAGAAATGAATACACCATGCCACCTCCATTTAATAGAAGTTATCAGAAGTTCTTAACTTGTCTGAATCATTATTTAGTTGGTTTATGCAAAGGATCCTTTTTAAACAAAAGGCATCTTGTTAATAAATCTTTTAGTTTACGATAGAAATCATGAAAAACTATATGAGATCCAGGTGAGGGGCAGATTGACATGGTTTGGGCATGTTTTTTGCACTCCCCAAAAGAGATTAGTTCACCAAACTTTCAAAAGGGCTTCTTAAGGCACTAGAAGACTTGAAAGACCCAGACTTACATGGCCGAGGACTGTGAAACGTGAAGTAGATGATGATTGGAGAATATTTTATTTAAAAGCTCAAGATAGAGACGACTGGCGAAGTTTAACTGAGGCCCTTTGCGTCGATAGGCCTCGGAGATGATAATGATGATGATGATGATGATTTGTAAGTCGGTAGTTCGAGCCTCACTCAACCCCAGTTACTTGCATTACCATCTGCAAATTCACCATCGTTTTAGTTTCACCTGCTGAATCATCAGCAGCTATTGCCTAGTGCTCCCTGGTCGTACTTTGGGTAGGGAGGGAACTATTACCGTTATCATATGTATCTATAATTGGCCTCAGAGATATTATCCTGTTTCTTGCTTCTGCAGCTCATATGTAACCTTTAAACCAGCTATGAGCAACCTACGACCCACGACGTGTTATTGTGCGACCTCGAGACTTTTCTAATATAATGTTAGTGAAGTTTCTGGATTTTTGTCCACTTAAATATTTTAGATTATATTTATCTATAACCCGTAATCATCCTTTTCCTCATTAGGAAATAATGTAAGCGATGTTAGTTTTACGTAAACTTTCATAGTAAGAAACTAAAACTAAGGGGAAAATAAAGTTTATATTTGGCAAGTTATATTTCTTGCATATGTGTATTATCATGCAACCTTCACTAACTACAAATAAAAAATATATGCAAAACTTTCGTACAAACGATAAAGCATCTGATAAAATAGTTGAATTGTTAGAATTAATTAGAAAAAAATAGCAAAAAAAATAATTGTTTATCAACGTTCGAAAATGATTTGTTATTAACCATAAGGAAACCTTATAAATAAATCAATGAAAGTTAAAATTAAATTTGATATATAGAAGCAAAACTAAGACAACGCGATAATTTAGTTCTTTTACTGATGATAACCTTATAAATGTACGAATAAATAAAGGAAAATAGATAAAGGAAATTAGGTATAAAGAAATGTGAAATCCAGTATCACTAGAAAAACGTTGTAATTAAGCATAAACTAAACACACACCCACACACTCCCACGCACCTTGAACCAAACCATAAGACAGGAAAACAAATCGCCAATTTATGAAGACAGTTGCTTTTCCTTTCGAGCCAGACCAGAGGCAATAAAAAGCAATAACATCTCCTTAGAGCCTTATGAGGGGTGATAACGATATTGGAAGACCACTTCACCTTGTTATCGCATCTCGAGATCTTATATGAAGAGCTAATAATGTGCGGAGCGGGCCAAGATGTTGCTGTCTTTGCGAGATGCTAATTGTTCAGCTGTGTGATAACACATGCAGTACTTTTTACGAATATGTTACGTTTATTCAAATATATGCTTGGTAGAGGGTGAGTGATTATGAATGATAATTAAAATAATAAACAATAGGACTACTACTACTACTACTACTACTACTACTATTACTACTACTACTACTACTACTACTACTACTAATAATAATAATAATAATAATAATAATAATAATAATAATAATCTTTGAGAAGTAGACCCTCTTTCAGGCAAGTCTAGTTAAAAATGATGGCTGCCACAGAAGCAATTATTTTATAACTGAGTTTTTAAATGGCTCAGATTATCTTCTTCTCAACAATACTGCATTTTATAGGTAGTAGGGTAGCCATAGCACCAGCCACCCATTGAGATACTACCACTAGAGAGTTATTGGGTACTTGGACAGGTCAGACAGCACTACATTGTATCTCTCTCTCTCTCTGGTTACAGCTCATTTTGTCTTGTCTACTCATTCACCGAATAGTCTGGGCTATTCATTTCACATTCTTCTCTGTCTTCATACACATGGCAACACTGAAATTACCAAAACATTCTTCTGTGCTCAAGGGGTTAATGACTGTAATGAAAATGTTCTATTGCTACTTTCCTCTTAGTAAGGATAAAAGAGACTCTTTAGCTATGGTAAGCAGCTCTTCTAGGAGACGGACACTCCAAAATCAGACCATTGTTCTCTAGTCTTGGGTAGTGCCATAACCTCTGTACCATGGCCTTCCACTACCTTGGAACTCATTTATCTTCCTTTTTTTTCTTTTTGACGTTTTTATAGTTTATATATGGAAGATCTATTTTAATGTTGTTACTGGTCATAAAATATTTTATTTATATTGTTTATACTTCTCTTGTAGTTTATTTATTTCCTTACTGCTTTTCCCTGTTGCAGCACTTGGGGTTATAGCATCTTGCTTTTTGAATTAAGATTATAGCTTAGCTTGTAATAAAAATAATAATGCACCAGTAGCTGTGCTATGTTGCATACCGGGAAAGTGAAAAATATACTTAAAAATGTATAGAATTTAACCATAAAAATACAGTCGTAATCAGGAGTGCTTTTCTTCTGGGAAAGTCTCTCTCTCTCTCTCTCTCTCTCTCTCTCTCTCTCTCTCTCTCTCTCTCTCTCTCTCTCTCTCTCTCTCTCTGTATGTATATATATATATATATATATATATATATATATATATATATATATATATATATATATATATATATATATATATATATATATATATATATATATATATGTATATGTGTATATATATAGGTATATATACGTATATATACATGTATGTATATATTTATATATATATATATATATATATATATATATATATATATATATATATATATATATATATATATATATATATATATACATGTATGTATGTATAAATGTATATATATATATATATATATATATATATATATATATATATATATATATATATATTTATATATATATGTGTGTTTATACATATATATATATATATATATATATATATATATATATATATATATATATATATATATATATATATACATGTATGTATGTATGTATGTATATATAGGTATATATATATATATATATATATATATATATATATATATATATATATATATATATATATATATATATATATATATATATATATATATATATATATATATACTGTATATATACAGTATATATATACTGCATATTTTTGTATATACGGTAGAGATGAATATATTTCAGTTTTGTGACTTGATGGGGTCACCTTGAATTTTCTATTGTGACTGTTTTCTTCTATCAATTAACTTTGCAATAGGCCTACTCATTTCCGAAATTCTGGGTACACCTTGATCTGCATTTTCCTCAGAAATAATGGGTTAACTGTAAATTAATATGCAAAAGATACAAAAAGGACTAAACGAATATATGTATTTACGAATTGCGTGGCATTTACTCACTTTGCTCAAATTTGGGTAAGCACAATGCGCATAATGTACACTCCTCAATCGAAATTTCAATTAAAAAAGATAAAAAAAAATCCCTGTTCTAAATTTAAGAAACTGAATAACCTGCGCTTCTCTAGAAAATAAACAATAGATAATCTATCAAAGTCTTGATGTTCATAATTTCCATTACTTCCGTTCACCAAGAAAGTAACTTAATCTAGATACCGTAAAAGCCACTTGTCTTCGGAGCAAAAAAAAAAAAAAAAAAAAAAAAAAAAAAAAAAAAAAAAAAAAAAAAAAAAAAATCCGGTGTCAACAATTTGAACTCTACGGGCACTCAATAGGGAACATGCCTTCGCGACGCCAAACAGTCTTATTTTGCTCTAAACTCAATTGCGTACTTATACTCCGATATATTTTTTCATAATCTAAAGGATTTGTCTTTGGATCATGTCCAGCAAGTTTCGTTGAAATTGATTCAGTAGTTTTTGCGAAAAGTTGTTCACAAACAAAACATAAACTAACAAAATATTTACCATTTACTTATAATTGCGATTATTTTCAATGTACTGCTGCGCACTTGTTCATTTCTGTACTTTGACAAAAATGTTACAGATTCATCCTTCGGTCATACCTAACACGACTACCAAATTTGGTCGAAATCGGTCCGGTAGTTTATGTATAAAGTTGCTCACAAACAAACAAACAATTAAATAAACTAAGAAACAGATAGTGTATAATTGTTCAATAACCACTTTCCTCTTGGTAACTATATAAGAGACTCTTTAGCTATGGTAAGCGGCTCTTCTAGGAGAAGGACACTCTAAGATCAAACCATAGTTCTCTAGTCTTGGGTAGTGCCATAGGTTTTGTACCATGGTCTTCCACTGTCTTGGGCTAGAGTTCCCTTGCTTGAGGGTATACTAGAGCAGACTAATATATCATATTTCTCTTACTCTTGTTTTGTTAAAGTTTTTATAGTTTATATAGGAGATATTTATTTTACTGTTGTTACTCTTCTTAGAATATTTTCTTTTTCTTTCTTTTTTCTTTCCTCACTGGGCTATTTTCCCTGTTGGAGCCCCTGGGCTTACATTATCCTGCTTTTACAACTAGGATTTTAGCTTAATAATAATAATAATAATAATAATAATAATAATAATAATATTACAAACTTTCTTCACAACCCACACAATTGACACGGAATCAAGCTGACCAAAATAAAAGAAAAAAAGAAAGAAAGAAAAGCAACTCTATCTTATTGAATTACACAGAAGACACACCAGCCCCGTCATAAACTGGGCCACAACCTAACCTGAAATTAGGAGTGTTTGTTGTTTCAGATGCCACATCATAGTAACGGCCTTAATTGAAGGGCCACTTAGCCTCCGCCTAAATGCAGGGCCATGGAAACCTTTTTAGCGAAGAGGGAAGGTCTGGACTGAATTAAATTAATCTTGGAGCCGGTCGCCGCTCGCTATCTCGTGAACTTTAGCTTTTACTTCTTTAATAGAATAGATGCACAATTTACACATACACATACACTAATACACATACATACACACATATACACACCACACACACACACACACACACACACACACATATATATGTATATATATATATATATATATATATATATATATATATATATATATATATATATATATATATATATATATATATATATATATATATATGTAAGTTTGTGTCGGTGGATGTCTGGATGTGGTTATTTACGTATATATATATATATATATATATATATATATATATATATATATATATATATATATATATATATATATATACGTACGTCTTGCGTGTCTAGGGAAGGACTAAAAAGACTGCTGCTGTCTTGCGATCTTGCATTTTAGCAAAAGATTTTAATAGTTCATTTCAATGTTCTTCCTCTATTATACACTACGTCGAATGATAAAAAGAAAACGAAGCATTAATGTGATGTAATTTCTCTCTCTCTCTCTCTCTCTCTCTCTCTCTCTCTCTCTCTCTCTCTCTCTCTCTCTCTCTCTCTCTCTAAAACACACACACATATTATATACATATATATATATATATATATATATATATATATATATATATATATATATATATGTATATATATATATATATATATATGTATATATATATATATATATATATATATATATATATATATATATATATATATATATATATATATATATATATATATATATATATATATATATATATTTACAGTCTGTAGAAACTTTTGCATTGCACTTGGACTATTCAGTCAAAGATTAGGCTCACAGCCAATAAATCTGATTGATGACAGCAAGGGCCAGCGATCGTAAAAGCTTTTCCAAATTATCAAACATGCCTGATGCTACTTATCAGACGCGACCGACCCCTTGATGTAGCGATAACGGTGGGAAGGAAGAAGAGTACCTGATAGGTAGTAAACTATGGTGGACTACCTATGGTCAGATGAGTAACAACATCATCTCAAAATGACTGACTGAAGTCAAGCATATTCATAATTTTATGAGGATATGATATATCAGGAAGGAATATTCATCAAATATATGATGAACCTATACTTGGAAATCTGTCATAATATGCAACCTTTATGTACAAACAATTACCTATTTTTTCCTTTGTTTACATTTTCTTGGAAATAATATAATCTAGAAACGTTTCGTTTTCTAATTCCTTTAAATCTCTTATTGATTTATAATTTATGAATATTCGACAATGATTTCTGAATTGTTTTATTTAATAACTATTTGAGTAAATAATCTATTTCATTTATTTTTTTTCATCAGGGTTCACTTTTACATGATTTAGTGTAAGACAATAATTCAGTAGATCCCAACTCCTTCTATCAATCAGTGTCTTTTGCATAGAATCGAGGGCATTAAATTTTCAGTCACTTCAATCAATGTAATGGCAACAGTGTATAAAAAATGAATTCATGCTCCCAATATCCTTGGCGGTTTGAACTAAATTAAATTTTACAACGTAAATCTATCTAAAGAAAACCTCTTAAGACATTATCTATAAGAATTCTTCAGACTAAATAATATACAATATTATTTTGAGGAAATTACTGACTGATGAATGCGTGTACACCAAACATGTCGAAAATTAAAAGTTGAAAGGGACTGGATTCAGCTCCAGTATCATCTGCAGAGACGCTCACCAGATCGTATGCCGAGTGAGCGCAACCCCATAACTATGGTGCCAAACCACAGCAGCAACCTCCCTAGTAGATAGCTTAAAATCATGGTTCGAGACGAGGATACATTTGTTGCCATTCGACTGCAAGGTGAACGGTATACCGCAGGACTAGCCGGAATAGAAATTCTCCAAGATATACCCTCATTGGGAAATGAATAGGAAATTGTTCTTTATATATAAATTATATATATATATATATATATATATATATATATATATATATATATATATATATATATATATATATATATATATATATATATATATATATATATATATATATATATATATATATATATATATATATATATATATATATATATATATATATATATATATATATATATATATATATATATATATATATATATATATATATATAAAGAGAGAGAGAGAGAGAGAGAGAGAGAGAGAGAGAGAGAGAGAGAGAGAGAGAGAGAAGAGAGAGAGAGCTCCTATAAAGCTACCATAATTAGATGAACCTATTTAATTTTCAAATATTAATTCTTTTAAAGCAAATACATGCTAAATGAGAGGCAGAATATTCAAATATTTCCCTTTTAAAGGGGCACGCAAATGTGCTGAAACATTAATTTCATAGATTATCGTTTTCTATATAATGGAAAAATAAGTTTAATCAATTGTTATCTGTGATGGCCGTGACAACGAAATATCTCTTGCAAAAAGAAGGAAAATTATTTAATTGTCATATGTTTTCTTCATAAATTGAAATGAAATATAAAATGTATTCTTGCATAAAAGGAAAACGGAACCTGACGCTAACTAGCTGTCCGAGGATTTACCTGGCGAAACATCAGTCTCTTACCAGCGAGTTTTACCCGATTTCCCCGGCCCACCACGTGACATAATTGGTAAGAATTTATTCAAATTACCCCTAATGAGTCAATATGGATAAATATCAACACAACATCGTGTTCAAATAGCAATATATTTCAACCACAGGTAAATCCTCGGACAGCTAGTTAGCGTCAGGTTCCGATTTCCTTTTATGGCCTCTCGTGGCATGGATGGTTTCGACCTGGCCTTTCATTAGAAGGGGCTAGCGTTTGATCTCAAGTATGAGGTAGAAATTTATTTCTATTTGAACACGATGTTGTGTTGATATTTATCCATATTGACTCATTAGGGGTAATTTGAATGAATTACTACCAATTGTGTCACGTGGTGGGCCGGGGAAATCTGGTAAAACTCGCTGGTAAGAGACTGATATTTCGCCAGGTAAATCCTCGGACAGCTAGTTAGCGTCAGGTTCCGATTTCCTTTTATGGCCTCTCGTAGCATGGTTGGTTTCGACCTGCCCTTTCATTAGAAGACGCTAGCGTTCGATCCCATGTATGAGGTAGAAATTTATTTCTATTTGAACACGATGTTGTGTTGATATTTATCCATATTGACTCAATATGGGTAATTTGAATGAATTACTACCAATTGTGTCACGTGGTGGGCCGGGGAAATCGGGTAAAACTCGCTGGTAAGAGACTGATGTTTCGCCAATAAAACCTCGGACAGCTAGTTAGCGTCAGGTTCCGATTTCCTTTTATGGCCTCTCGTGGCATGGTTGGTTTCGACCTGCCCTTTCATTTGAAGGGGCTAGCGTTCGATACCAAGTATGAGGTAGAAATATATTTCTATTTGAACACGATGTTGTGTTGATATTTTTCCATATTGACTCATTATGGATAATTGAAATGAATAACTACCAATTGTGTCACGTGGTGGGCCGGGGAAATCGGGTAAAACTTGCTGGTAAGAGACTGATGTTTCGCCAGGTAAATCCTCGGACAGCTAGTTAGCGTCAGGTCCCGATTTCCTTTTATGGCCTCTCATGGCATGGTTGGTTTCGACCTGGCCTTTCTTTAGAAGGGGCTAGCGTTCGATCCCAAGTATGAGGTAGAAATTTATTTCTATTTGAACACGATGTTGTGTTGATATTTATCCATATTGACTCATTAGGGGTAATTTGAATGAATTACTACCAATTGTGTCACGTGGTGGCCCGGGGAAATCTGGAAAAACTCGCTGGTAAAGAGACTGATGTCTCACCAGGTAAATCCTCGGACAGCTAGTTAGCGTCAGGTTCCGATTTCCTTTTATGGAGTCTCGTGGCATGGTTGGTTTCGACCTGGCCTTTCATTAGAAGGGGCTAGCGTTCGATCCCAAGTATGAGGTAGAAATTTATTTCTATTTAAACACGATGTTGTGTTGAGATTTATCCATATTGACTCATTATGGGTAATTTGAATGAATTACTACCAATTGTGTCATGTGGTGGGCCGGGGAAATCGGGTAAAACTCGCTGGTAAAAGACTGATATTTTGCCAGGTAAATCCTCAGACAGCTAATTAGCGTCAGGTTCCGATTTCCTTTTATGGCCTCTCGTGGCATGGTTGATTTCAACCTGGCCTTTCATTAGAAGGGGCTAGTGTTCAATCACAAGTATGAGGTAGAAATTTATTTTTATTTGAACACGATGTTTTGTTGATATTTATCCATATTGACTCATTATTGGTAATTTGAATGAATTACTACCAATTGTGTCACGTGGTGGGCCAGGGATATCGGGTAAAAATCGCTGGTAAGAGACTGATGTTTCGCCAGGTAAATCCTCGGACAGCTAGTTAGCGTCATGTTCCAATTTTCTTTTATGCCTCTCGTGGCATGGTTGGTTTCGACCTGGCCTTTCATTAGAAAGGGCTAGCGTTCGATCCTAAGTATGAGGTAGAAATTTATTTCTATTTGAACACAATGTTGTGTTGATATTTATCCATATTGACTCATTAGGGGTAATTTGAATGAATTACTACCAATTGTGTCATGTGGTGGGCCGGGGAAATCGGGTAAAACTCGCTGGTAAGAGACTGATGTTTCGCCAGGTAAATCCCCGGACAGCTAGTTAGCGTCAGGTTCCGATATACTTTTATGGCCTCTCGTGGCACGGTTGGTTTCGACCTGGCCTTTTATTAGAAGGGGCTAGCGTTTGATCCCAAGTATGAGGTAGAAATATATATATATATATATATATATATATATATATATATATATATATATATATATATATATATATATATATATATATATATTACCCCTAAACCCGGAAAAGAAAAACCTATTATATACGTAAACGCTAATATTGCAATGAAAAACCCAAAATGAGTTTCGTCTTCATCTGCAGTGTAGCTCAGATACTTTTAGCTGCTCGATCACATAAGGTTAAACTTCACCTAATCAAATAATCAGAAATTGAAGGCTTAAATCTCTGGATACAAAATACTATTAACAAAAATCTATCAATTTGGTTTAAAAAGAACGATTTCTTGACCTTTAAAATATAATCTCTCACATCAAATTTCATACACATGTATATATCCATGTATATAACTATCCATGCGTGTATGAATGCATATATTTGGCACTGTATGGCAATGTGATTAAGAATAAGAATAATTTCGAAAGTAAGTATCTTACATACAATTTATGCTTTTCTGTGACCCAAATCAAAACATGGAATAAAAGAGAGAGAGAGAGAGAGAGAGAGAGAGAGAGAGAGAGAGAGAGAGAGAGAGAGAGACTTACCTTTCCCCCTTTCCTAAAGGTCGTACTTTGCTGACGAAGGAATCGAGTATAACCTCGTGCGCATCAACATGGGCGGCTGCGACTTCTCTTGGAGGAAGTATACTTACGTCGACACTGAAGGGGATGTGGTCCTCAGTACCTTCGCCCTCCAGCCAGAGGACCTGGATTATAAGGTCAATAATTACTCATCATGATGTGTGATGATATTTTTGTGTCACCAATAAGTATATATATATATATATATATATATATATATATATATATATATATATATATATATATATATATATATATATATATATATATATATATATATATATATATATATATATATATATATATATATATAAATTTCTACCTCATACTTGGGATCGAACGCTAGCCCCTTCTAATGAAAGGCCAGGTCAAAACCAACCATGCCACGAGAGCCCATAAAAGGAAATCTGAACCTGACACTAATCTAGCTGTCCGAGGATTTACCTGGTGAGACATCAGTCTCTTTACCAGCGAGTTTTACCAGATTTCCCCGGGCCACCACGTGACACAATTGGTAGTAATTCATTCAAATTACCCCTAATGAGTCAATATGGATAAATATCAACACAACATCGTGTTCAAATAGAAATAAATTTCTACCCCATACTTGGGATCGAACGCTAGCCCCTTCTAATGAAAGGCCAGGTCGAAACCAACCATGCCACGAGAGCCCATAAAAGGAAATCTGAACCTGACACTAATCTAGCTGTCCGAGGATTTACCTGGTGAGACATCAGTCTCTTTACCAGCGAGTTTTACCAGATTTCCCCGGGCCACCACGTGACACAATTGGTAGTAATTCATTCAAATTACCCCTAATGAGTCAATATGGATAAATATCAACACAACATCGTGTTCAAATAGAAATAAATTTCTACCTCATACTTGGGATCGAACGCTAGCCCTTTCTAATGAAAGGCCAGGTCGAAACCAACCATGCCACGAGAGCCCATAAAAGGAAATCTGAACCTGACACTAATCTAGCTGTCCGAGGATTTACCTGGTGAGACATCAGTCTCTTTATCAGCGAGTTTTACCAGATTTCCCCGGGCCACCACGTGACACAATTGGTAGTAATTCATTCAAATTACCCCTAATGAGTCAATATGGATAAATATCAACACAACATCGTGTTCAAATAGAAATAAATTTCTACTTCATACTTGGGATCGAACGCTAGCCCCTTCTAATGAAAGGCCAGGTCGAAACCAACCATGCCACGAGAGCCCATAAAAGGAAATCTGAACCTGACACTAATCTAGCTGTCCGAGGATTTACCTGGTGAGACATCAGTCTCTTTACCAGCGAGTTTTACCAGATTTCCCCGGGCCACCACGTGACACAATTGGTAGTAATTCATTCAAATTACCCCTAATGAGTCAATATGGATAAATATCAACACAACATCATGTTCAAATAGAAATAAATTTCTACCTCATACTTGGGATCGAACGCTAGCCCCTTCTAATGAAAGGCCAGGTCGAAACCAACCATGCCATGAGAGCCCATAAAAGGAAATTTGAACCTGACACTAATCTAGCTGTCCGAGGATTTACCTGGTGAGACATCAGTCTCTTTACCAGCGAGTTTTACCAGATTTCCCCGGGCCACCACGTGACACAATTGGTAGTAATTCATTCAAATTACCCCTAATGAGTCAATATGGATAAATATCAACACAACATCGTGTTCAAATAGAAATAAATTTCTACCTCATACTTGGGATCGAACGCTAGCCCCTTCTAATGAAAGGCCAGGTCGAAACCAACCATGCCACGAGAGCCCATAAAAGGAAATCTGAACCTGACACTAATCTAGCTGTCCGAGGATTTACCTTGTGAGACATCAGTGTCTTTACCAGCGAGTTTTACCAGATTTCCCCGGGCCACCACGTGACACAATTGGTAGTAATTTATTCAATTTACCCCTAATGAGTCAATATGGATAAATATCAACACAACATCGTGTTCAAATAGAAATAAATTTCTACCCCATACTTGGGATCGAACGCTAGCCCCTTCTAATGAAAGGCCAGGTCGAAACCAACCATGCCACGAGAGCCCATAAAAGGAAATCTGAACCTGACACTAATCTAGCTGTCCGAGGATTTACCTGGTGAGACATCAGTCTCTTTACCAGCGAGTTTTACCAGATTTCCCCGGGCCACCACGTGACACAATTGGTAGTAATTCATTCAAATTACCCCTAATGAGTCAATATGGATAAATATCAACACAACATCGTGTTCAAATAGAAATAAATTTCTACCTCATACTTGGGATTGAACGCTAGCCCCTTCTAATGAAAGGCCAGGTCGAAACCAACCATGCCACGAGAGCCCATAAAAGGAAATCTGAACCTGACACTAATCTAGCTGACAGCAAGTCTGCTAACCATTTTGATATATTATATATAAATGACCCTTTACATGAGACGATTGGGCGTAAGGGAATACCGTCCTTATGAGTTTTTGGGAGCCCGTAAAAATATGGCAACGAGGGGTTCATAACTTTGAATTTTTCTAAGACCTCGATGTCTTTTTTATTATTTCCGATTTTTCTTACGGATTTGAAAAACTCCGGAGCAACAGAGTTACGGGGATCTTTTGTTAGCTTTTCATATGTAGTGTCATCGTTTAAGAGTTGTTGAACTTTGTTGACATACGTCTCTTTATCAAGAATGACTATTTTTCTGTCTTTATCCGATTTTGTGATGATGATATTATCGGTTTTGTTTAATGAAAAAATTGCATTATGAAACCTTCTGGGAAGCGGATTTTTACTGTTACTTTGTTCTAATGCATTTAACAAGATTCCTTTTAGGCAAGTTTCATCTTTTTCAAAATTGTTTTTAGAGAAATGTTTATCGAAGGCCACCAAATAATCAAAATGACTTTCCCGTCCGGGTTTCATAGCAAAAGAGATACCTAGATTCAGAGCTGTTTGCTCATTCACTGTGAGTGGACGGTTCGATAAATTCAAAACGTCATTTTCCAATCCTAAATTATTCCATGTACTATTTCGCATGAGTCTTTCTAATTTATTATTCAATTTCTCGGAGTGAGTTACACTACTATTAATAGCACCAGTCAGCACATATGAAGAAAGATCTCTGTACATACCATCATCTCGGCATAGCAGACGAAGAGATACCCCCAATTCACTTATATTCCTCCGTGATACATAGATGTCATGATTTGCTGACATAATTCGTTCTTGCAGAAATGTCCTGGAGGAATTAGGAAAGGGGTCCGATGTTGAAGTCCAGCGTGAAAAGCCATACATTTTTGGTATAACTTGTTCTTGCAGACACTCTTCAAGAAACCATTTCTGGTTTTTCCTCCGGCAAATCATGACATCTATGTATCACGGAGGAATATAAGTGAATTGGGGGTATCTCTTCGTCTGCTATGCCGAGATGATGGTATGTACAGAGATCTTTCTTCATATGAAAATAACTATAATAAAGAAAGTTGCGCTGATTGATTATCCACCAGAGTCAGATGACGCTTAATTGAAAAACAGTTATTTATAAAGATAAAAAAAATCCTATAAAATACAATATTTGGCAGTTAAAAGAATTTTTATTTAGAAAATTTAAATAATTTTCAATCAATAAATATTGTAATTGTATATAACCAACTTTGTAATAGTTCAAAGAATAGGCCTATCCTAAATCATTTGTTCAATCACATTGAAATTAGAATAGCTCAGAAGAAACAAAGTCTGTGCTGAATTTGTGGCAGATTTTTAATGATAATTCTATGGTGGCAGACATCAGACGAATTCTATAAGAACCCGACGTTTTACGCAATGGGCCATCTCTCCAAATTCGTCAAGGAAGGGGCAGTGAGGATTGCAATGACTTCGAAGGACTCACAAGGGCTGGAAACCATTGCTTTCCAGAATCCGGATGGAAGCAAGATTATCGTGATTCTCAATAGGTGGGAGATGCTTGGTTAATTTAATTTTATTGATAGTTGTACTTTTTAGTGTTATTACCTATACTGTTATAAAAGTAATTTTAATTGGAATCCTCTATAAAAAAAAATATACGGTTTCTGGCCGTATTTTAGTAATACAGGTGACCGTATTTTTTTTTTACCGTACTTTACCATTATCTTTTACGGTTGGTGACCGTAATATTACCCTCAAGTCCAATATATATGTTTTTAAAAAGTGATATGCCTAGCAAAATTCATTCCATAATTTTTACCGTTTTTTTTTCGGCAATTTTTTTTAAACAGTGAAGAGATAGATATATGAATTGAAAAATAAACAGATGTGTAAATATACAAAAAAGAATAAAATAAAGAATGGAAATAGACAAAGCGTTCCAGAAATGAAAGCATAAACCTAATATGCCTTCATCTCTGTTTGCCTTACGTTTTCTGCAAACATTTTGGTATTAACCGAGTCTTACTGAAAACATATTGTTTCAAATAACTCATTGATATACTGTACGTTCCTCCCTCTCATCTCACGAAAGTGTAAGGTTAGAGTTTATGAAATGATAATAAGATTTCAAAGCCTTTTGATGATATTGAAAACATACAGTAATTTCAAAGTTATTATGAAATATATACCAATGTCCGTTAATGTTTTCATAAGAATAGTTTAGTCTGTTATAAAAATATCATACCAATATTTTCAGTATGTATTAGTTAGAATCTTTCAACATTTACCTTAAAATGTAAATCCAGCATTGAACTTTCATCTACCAATGTATATCAAATTCAATAGGCAGTGAAATTTGCTTATAAACTGAATTAATATTCGAGCTGCTCATTTCATTTCATTTATTTTCTTTATCAGGTCTGAGACAACAGTGGACGTGAGAATAAAAGTGGAGAATGAGAGATTGCCTGTGACAATCGGCCCACGGTCACTGCACTCAGTCATCTATAGGTGAACCAGGAAGACGTTAGAAGACTGAGAAGACTTATAAACTATAATAAAAGCAATACTTATAGGAAATTCAATAAATACGTTAGTTCTCTGGATTTCGAACCCAGAAGAATAAAGGCGTCGAGACCAAAGGCTGCTTATATTTTCCTTTCAGAACAATTTAGAGTTAACCAAAAGGGGAAATCAAATTACTAACGAATTATTAAAGAATTGAAAAAGACTCTTAGTAAAAATACTATTTCAGTATGCTATATTAACAGTTTTTTTATGGATAGCCACTAATTACTTCAGGCTACGCGGTATATTTTAGAAAATAATTCTTAATACATACTACATGCATTTGTCTGCATAGATTTATATATAATCCTTCTCGTCAGCAGATTATCCGTGTAGGTAATGCTCAGTAATAACCTGAGTAAATATATTGCTAATTAAGTCTATTCGTTATCCTTTCAATAAGAAATACAAAATGGAAATTAGAATCTTATTTTAAAATGAAAATTAGAATAGGAGTTTTTTTCAGCAAATTAGAATAAAAGGTTTTAAAGGTAAATGGTGTTCAATAGAAAAATTGACATAAATTATTCCCCATGATGAAAAAAAAAAAAAAAAAATTGGGAATATCTAATGCAATATCACAGAATTTATAAAAATCAGTGTTTAATATTCTCATCAGATGATAATGATAATGATATAATATCCATCTTGGAAATCACACTTTTAGATACTAAAAAACCCGAACCAGCAATGTAATTGTTCAGTGACCACTATCCTCTTGGTAAGGGGAGAAGAGACTCTTTAGCTGTGGTAAGCGCTCTTCTGGGAGAAAGACACTCCAAAATCAAACCATTGTTATCTAATCTTGCGTAGTGCCAGAGCCTATGTACCATAGTCTTCCACTGTCTTGGGGTAGATTTCTCTTGCTTGAGGGTACACTCTAGCACACTATACTATCTTATTTCTTTTTCTCTTGTTATTCTAAAGTTGGTGTAGTTTAATCAAAATAAATTTATTTCAATGTTGTTATTATTTTTAAACATCTCTTGTAGTAGATTTCTTTATTTCCTTTCCTCACTGAGTTATTTTCACTGTTTGAGCTCTTGAGCTTATAGCATTCTGCTTTTCCAACTAGGGTTGTAGCTTAGAGAATAATAATAATAATAATAATAATAATAATAATAATAATAATAATAATAATAATAATAATAATAATAATAATAATAATATAAAAACAAAAACAAATAATCGAATTCAATTTATGCAAAAAAATCATTTTTGTGAAAAATTAATTTTATCACCTAGTAAATCACTTATATCTTCCTTAAAAGCCACAGCCACAGGAAAACATAAACATAAACATGAACATAGGTCTCTTTCTCTTTCCTCATTTCACCTTTATTTTACGACCACCTTGGGATTCAGCTTCGCCTTTTTACACCTCGACAAGATATTAAAAGCCGCGAGATATTAGAAAGAATTTTCTGCTTGTGTCTCAAAGCACCGAATTATCTCTGCTAATAGTTTTTTAGAGAGAAATCAACTATTTAGGTAGTTGCGTTCACTATTGCTAAAATTATATATATATATATATATATATATATATATATATATATATATATATATATATATATATATATATATATATATATATATATATATATATATATATATACATATACTGTACATATTTATGTAAATACAGTATATATGTATATGTATATATGTATACACACACACACACACACACACACACACACATATATATATATATATATATATATATATATATATATATATATATATATATATAAGTGTGTAACACACACACACACACACACACATATATATATATATATATATATATATATATATATATATATATATATATATATATATATAAATTTCTACCTCATACTTGGGATCGAACGCTAGCCCCTTCTAATGAAAGGCTAGCGTTCGATCCCAAGTATGAGGTAGAAATTTATTTCTATTTTGAACACGATGTTGTGTTGATATTTATCCATATTGACTCATTAGGGGTAATTTGAATGAATTACTACCAATTGTGTCACGTGGTGGCCCGGGGAAATCTGGTAAAACTCGCTGGTAAAGAGACTGATGTCTCACCAGGTAAATCCTCGGACAGCTAGATTAGTATCAGGTTCAGATTTCCTTTTATGGGCTCTCGTGGCATGGTTGGTTTCGACCTGGCCTTTCATTAGAAGGGGCTAGCGTTCGATCCCAAGTATGAGGTAGAAATTTATTTCTATTTTGAACACGATGTTGTGTTGATATTTATCCATATATATATATATATATATATATATATATATATATATATATATATATATATATATATATATATATATATATATATATATATATATGGGTGTGTAACACACACAAACACACACACATATATATATATATATATATATATATGTGTGTGTGTGTGTATATATATATATATATATATATATATATATATATATATATATATATATATATATATATATATATATATATATATATATATATATATGTAAATGCATATATACAAATTATTTAAAATATATTTTTTTCTTAAGCCAGATTAATTATTCATAAAAATAAGCTTCTTATCAAGTCAAGCTAGAAAAAAATAATTTTACCGGTAGAAAATAAAACACAATGAACAAAACTCTTGGGAATATTCCAAAACGTTTCATGTCTGAGATTAATAATTGAAACCCGGTGAGATACTATCGCTAGAGAGTTATGGGGTGTTTTGACTGGCCAGACAGTACTACATTGGATCCTCCTCTCTGGTTACGGTTCACTTTCCCTTTGCCTACATACACACTGAATAGTCTGGCATATTCTTTATATATTCTCCTCTATCCTCATACACCTGACAACACAGATTACCAAACAATTCTTCATCACCCAAGGGGTTACTGCACTGTAATTGTTCAGTGGCACTTTCCTCTTGGTAAGGGTAGAAGGGACTCTTTAGCTATGGTAAGCAGCTCTTCTAGGAGAAGGACACTCCAAAATCAAACCACTGTTCTCTAGTCTTGGGTAGTGCCATAGCCTCTCTACCATGGCCTTTCACTGTCTTGGGTTAGAGTTCTCTTGCTTGAGGGTACACTCGAGCACACTCTCCTATCTTATTTCTCTTCCTCTTGTTTTGTTAAAGTTTTTATAGTTTATATAGGAGATATTTATTGTTGTTACTCTTCTTAGAATATTTTATTTTCCTTTTTTCCTTTTCGCACTGAGCTATTTTCCCTGTTGGAGCCCCTGGGCTTATAGCATACTGCTTTTCCAATTAGGGTTGTAGCTTAGTAAGTAATAATAATAAGTAATAATAATAATAGTAATAATAACAGTATATATTTTTTTAATGTTTTAAAATTATTTATTTGATGTATAATATAATTTTCTACAGCGACAGGTAGATAGAGCATTTGTGATTGAAGGGGGGATAGCAAAAGAGTGTGTGGCTTTATTGTTGAGTGTATGGGTGACAGGCAAAGTAATGGATTGGCAGGAGGTATCATCTAGGTTAATGTGGATAAGGGTTATGTTAGGTAGGGAATGTTGAGCTTTTGTTACTTTTCTTGCTTGAGGGTACACTTGGGCACACTATTCTATCTAATGTCTCTTCTTCTTGTATTGTTAAAGTTTTAACAGTTTATATAGGGAATATTTATTTTCATGTCACTGTTCTTAAAATTTTTAATTTTTCCCTGTTTCCTTTCCTCACTGGGCTATTTTCCCTGCTGGGGCCCCTGGCCTTATAGCATCCTGAAGTTCCAGCTTAGGTTGTATCTTAGCAAGTAATAATAATAATAATAATAATAATAATAATAATAATAATAATAATAATAATAATAATAATAATATGAGTCGGGTTGTGAGAAAAGTAAAGAAAAACGGAATGGATTCTGGTATGAGTTACCTACGAGTGTAGAAGTACTGAGTAGAAGGAATATGTAGTTATGAGGGGTGACTTAAATGCCAGAGTGGATGATGAAGAGTTACAAGGTGTCATTGGGAAGTATGGCGTATCGGGTGAAAATGAGAGTGGTGAGAGACTTGTAGATATGTGTATTGAACAAGAGCTGGTGCTAAGTAATATTTTTTTTTTTTCTAAATGTAAGAGTGGCAAAAAAAGCATTGATGGATTATGTGTAAATAAGAAGTATGATTGGGAGATTAAAAGATGTGCATGTGTTTACGGTTATGGCTATCGGTGTGTCTGATGATATTTTTGGTTGAAGCAAAATTTGTTGTGGCAAAAGAATGGGGAAATCGAATGGGGCAATACAAAAGAGAGGTAGTAAAAGTGGAAGAATTGAAAAAAATAAGAAAAAAAAAGAGGTAAGAAGGGATTATCAAGAAAGTTTGGAACTGGATTATGACAGGATGAAAGTGAATAAAACTGGTGATCTACAAGTGGAGTGTAAGTTAGTAAACTAAAATGTTCTTGAGTTTGCAAGTAAAGTATGTGATAAGAGGATTTTTGGAAGTAGTATATGGAATATTAGTGAATGATGGAATGAAGGAGTGATGATGAAGATGGAAAAGGAAATAAGGCTATAAATAAACTACAAGAGAAGTAATGCATAATATACAATATACTTACAAAAATAACAACATTTAAATATATTTTTCATTTATAAACTATAAAAAAACTTGAAAGAAACAAGAGGAAGATATATAAGATAGAAAAGCGTGGCCAAGAGTAGACTACCTCAAGCAATATCGATAAAGTACTGTATTGTACAATACTATAATTCACAAGGAACTTATTAATGTAGTTTTTTGAGTTGATAGGAAATATGGATGGAAGAGGAGTGAAGAAAGTTAGCTAACTAACCAAGTTAGGGAATAGTTTGGAAAGTTAGGTATTAGTAAGAGTAATGTCAAGTGTGATTTAACCACAATTTTATTCATATAACGGTAGATTTTTTATTGTAATATAACATAATTATTTTTCTTTTAACTTTTGCTTTCTAATATAGAATTTTTTTAAACATTTAGCTAATAAGTACTTTTCATGTTCATTACGTGTATCGGCGTGAAATAACCTTCGATGTCAGGATGCCAGGGAACTTCCAATCAATCAATCAATCAATCATTACGTGTAAATGGAACGTATGTGTCCCGGTATGGGACGAAAATCGACCTACGTCGAAAATTGCCGTATATAGAGTCTCCTGTAACTAGCTAACTATATAGAATGGAATATTACTACTTAATGTATACATCATGTGTAATGATATAAGAAGTTATGGTCACCACTTATGAATGAATCTGATATATGAAATTTATCCAACTATTTTAACGTATTAGATACATTATAGCAAAAATATAAATACTTTTCTAAAAGATAAAAAAAAAAATAGCAAGCAAATTAACCACATTCCAGCGAAATGGAACACGG
>NC_090736.1:27202378-27227378 GCF_036898095.1 Palaemon carinicauda
TCAATATTATGAACCCAAACGGTAATATTATTAACTAAAATGTAATTTTATGAACAAATATAATACAAATGTTAACCACAAAAAAAAAAAGTTAACCGAAATGGTAATATTATTAACAAAAAAAAAGCATGTTATGAACTTCATTGGTAATATTATGAACATTTTTTATTGGTTTTCCAAAGTTTTATTAATTGATTTTGTTGAAATTTTATTGAAATTTACGCATTTTTTCAATTAAAAAATAATTGTCGGGAATTTGAAAAATTATGAGCAGGTTAATAAAAAAAATAGATTGATAATGCCCATGAATATATATTTAAAACAAATAATAATAGTTTTCTATGACAAATAAAAGATTTTTTTGCGGTGACTAATGTATTTATTAATAGTATTACAAAAAATAATTTAAGAGTGTTACACAAAAAACATAACCACCGTAAAATATTATCTTAACTTTTTTGAATTTTGTTAAATTTTAATAACTTTTAAATAATTATTTTATTGTTACTGTTATTCAGTTATATGTAATAGTAGCTGCACTGTGCATCTGTATATGTATATAAACCCCAGAATATGAACTGCAATACATCATTAGACTTCTAATTTACGACCAAGTAACATATAGTTGATAGCTAAATATTTTAGTAATGGAGGATAATAATTCTCCGGTTATTGGTATTGACCTGGGAACTACTTATTCGTGTGTTGCTGTTTTTCAAAATGAAAAAGTTGAAATTATTGCTAATGACCAAGGAAATAGAACCACTCCTTCTTATGTTGCATTCAATGACACCGAAAGACTTATTGGGGAAGCGGCAAAAAATCAATGTGCCTTGAATCCAAAAAATACCATTTTTGATGTAAAAAGGTTAATGGGCAGAAATTATATAGATGATTGCGTTCAACGAGTAATTAAAATCTTACCCTATGAAATTATTGACGAAGAGAATAAACCAAAAATACAAGTCGAATATAAAAAAGAGAAAAAGGTGTTAACCCCAGAAGAAGTATCTTCTATGATATTATCAAAAATGAAAAAAAATTGCAGAAAATTATTTAGGACGAAATATAAATAAAGCTGTTATTACAGTTCCGGCTTATTTTAACGATTCTCAGCGACAGGCTACCAAAGATGCTGGGACCATCGCTGGACTTGATGTTATTCGAATAATTAATGAACCCACAGCCGCCGCCATCGCTTATGGATTAAATAATGATACAAAAGAACAAAACGTTTTAATATTTGATTTGGGTGGGGGGACTTTTGATGTATCTATATTGAATATTAGTAATGATGGCATTTTTGAAGTTAAATCAACAGCAGGAGATACTCATCTTGGGGGAGAAGATTTTGATAGTATTTTATTAGATTATTTTACACGAGAATTCAGCAAAAAATATAAAAAAGATTTAAGCAACAATAAAATATCATTAAGGGCGTCTTCGTTCTGCCTGTGAAACTGCTAAACGAACTTTATCTTCATCTACACAAGCGACAATCGAAATTGATTCGTTATATGAGGAATTGATTTTCATACTACCATTACTCGCGCTAAATTTGAAAATTTGTGTGGGAGTTTATTCAAAAACACTCTAGTGCCAGTTGAAAGGGCGTTAATCGATGCTAAGCTCGATAAGAGTGACATCGATGAAATTGTTTTGGTTGGAGGTTCTACGCGTATTCCAAAAATACAAAACCTCCTTCAAACTTTTTTTAATGAAAAGAATTTGAATAAGTCGATTAATCCAGATGAGGCTGTAGCCTATGGTGCTGCCATTCAAGCTGCCATTCTCAGTGGAGATAAATCTGATAAGATCAAAGATTTATTATTACTGGATGTGACTCCCCTTTCATTGGGTATTGAAACTGCCAGTAATATTATGACTACCTTGATTAAAAGAAACGCGACAATTCCTACTAGCAAATTTGAAAACTTCACTACGTATAGTGATAACCAAGAATGTGTTAATATTAAAATATATGAAGGAGAAAGAACTAAAACTAAAGATAATAATTATTTGGGGGAGTTTCAATTAAATAATATACCCCAGGCACCCAAGGGTATACCTAAAATTAAGGTTACATTTGATATTGATGCCAATGGGATATTAAATGTGTCAGCAACCGAAGAATCTTCCGGCAAATCAGAAAAAATTACTATAACTAATGACTCGGGAAGATTAAACAAAGAAGAGGTAGATCGAATGATCAAAGAAGCTGAAATGTATGCTGCTCAAGACCGGGAATTAAGAAACGATATAGAAGCTAAATGTAAATTAGAATCATATTGCTTAGAAATACAAAATAATATCATAAATAATAACAGTAGTAATATAGATATATTTAAATCAAAATTAGAAAGTACTCTCAAGTGGATTGATGAAACCCCCTCTGCTAAACAAAAAGATTATGAAAATAAATTAAAAGAAATAAAAAAGGATTATGAACATATACTTGGGGGAAATGAATCAAATTTACATAATAATCAATTCCACCCAACCATTGAAGAAGTTGACTAATAAACAGAGAAGGGTTTTCATAATTTATTAATATAAAATTTTATATATTAAAAAATGAATAATTTCAAAAGTTACCAAGAAACAATAAATGCCCCAATAGATCTTTTAAGATTTAGTTTCCCATTCTGGATACACCAACAATATCTATTTTCTCATTATTATTTAGATGTCGATAAAGAAGATGTCCCTCTTGATTTAAAATATATAAATGTACATGCCACTGATCGACTATATTATTTACACCACAAAAAATCACCATTTTATGAAAATGTAAATGAGTGTGTAATGGTTGGAAGAATGAATGATTTAAAAAATAAGAAGTTGGTATTGTATTTCTATATGCACGGAGCTACGTGGAATGATGGACTTGAAAACGAAGGGTATATTTTTTGGGCAAGAGACCCCAATTTATTGCTTCAAGTTATTTACATCGAAAATGGGCTGAGGCAAACTGTTTATAATAACCTGAAATTAGATAACACTGGGGTAATGACGCTAAAGCCATATCCTAGAGCAATCCACCATAGATATAGAAGTAACTGCAATCACATTGCCTATCCAGATGAATTTGAAAATGCTATAAAGGATATTAATTTCAATGTTGAGTTTGATTACATATATAATCCTATTGAAGGTGATGATGATCTAACTCAATTTAAATTTGATGTAGGAAACATTGATAGAGTATATTACTTGAAGAAAGGCGGAAAGGGGGAAGTTGTCATGTATGCGAGACTAGACCCGCGTTTATTTGTCTATATATATATTAATCAAACTACAAAGACGATGTTTATTTCTAAATTTCGAGAGGCATTTATCAATACTATTGTAAAAATGAATCCTGATAATGAAATAAAACAAACCATTGTAGATGCAGTAAACAGCGATACTATTTTAGTATAAATAATTTTCATAATAAAAAAAGATGCACCCCAAAACAATTAATTTTCCTATTGATTTCATATCATCACAAGGTGAAATTCAGTTATTATTTAATTGGAAAATGTTCTATAAATTAAAATCTTGTAAAGAATACCCAGCCATTTTATGTTTCCCCGAATTTTTTACCAATTCTATATTTTCTATTTTAAGATGGTACTCATATGAAAACAATGATAACCTATTATTATTATTTGAAATTAAAAATCAAATTAGAAGATTTTTTGAAATGTTAGAGGTTTTAGTAAACACAATAATTAACAACGAAAGCTATAAAGTTCAGGTTAAGAGTCCCCAACAAATTGAAAAACAGTTATGGGAAATTGTTTTCTTGACTAAGAAGAATAATAATAATAACAACAACAATCCCCAGGATATAGAAAATAATAAAACTGAAATTGAACACCTTTTCTTGGAATGGTATCTAGAAAATGAAAGTAGTCAACATAATTACCAACAAATTTTATTCACAAAAAATCTCGAATTCAATAAAGTGAACACACTCAAAGAATTATCCAAAACTTTATATAACACAGGGTGCTGTGATACAATAAAAGAGATTTCATTAATTCCTCCACATTCAATTCACTATGTTAATCAAACGGTTTTTTCTAATTATTCAAAGTTGCCCCCTGAATTATATGGACCGGCAAGTTGGGGACCAATATATTGGAATATTTTTCATGCCTTTTCAATAAATGCTGCAAACAATAAAAATTCTAAAACTAATTGTTTACCAGACCATTTATATGCATTTATTCACATAATTCCACTTTTGATTCCTTGTCCTATTTGTATAAAACATTATTATACCATTATTCAACCTAGTAAAATTAAGCCGGCGATATCTATATTACAATATGAAAATTTATATGAAAAAATTCATACAAGTATATCCAATGGAAAGTTAGTGTGAATTTTTTGAAATGGACAATTATTTGTATAATGTGTACAGTATATTAACTATATATACACATAAAAGGTTTTATTATTAATTAGAAAAATTTAGGGCGTATGCAATAGTATTCAAAATTTTTATGTGGGTATTTAGTACGTTGAGTTTACAGAGACCCATTATAATGATTTGATTTTCTGGTGAGTATTTATCGGGTATATCAATAATAACATTATATTTTTTTCTTAAATTATTAATTTTTTTTCCACGTTTACCAATGATAAATTTATAATAATCTGAATAGCCATAAATTAAGCTTTGATGTATTTGTTTTGGGTCGCAATTTTCATTTATGGGCATGATATACGAAGAAAAGGATGAGGTAGATAAAAAGGATGGTGATGGTGTATTATATAAAAATAAAGGATTATTATAAAAAATATCAATTGTATTATCATTATTATTATTAATATTATTTTCAGATGAACAAATATTATCCATTTTTTCAATTAGATTAGTAATCTGGATTTTCAGTTCTCGTATGTGAAAATGTAAGTTTTTCAGTTCATTTATATTATATTTTATATGTTGTCTATAATCAAAATTTAATTTTCTAAAACAATTATTATTATTATTATTATTATTATTATTATTATAATTGTTGTCGTTGTTGCCGTTTTCCTCTCCTATTTTATCATCATCTTTGAGATACTTAGTGTTGTGTTTTAAATTTCCATTTTGGTATTCAACGTTAATATAATTATCGCCATTAATACTACTACTAATACTATTACTACTACTACTACTACTACTACTACTACTATTATCATTTACAAAATTTAATTTTGATTTAGTAGTCATGTTTTTTTTAGAATGTGTGACTTATCTAAAAAGATTTGCTCTTAGGATTTGAAAAAGAATATATAACAAGGTATATATGTGTGTGTGTGTGCATGATATACACATATATTTATATAAAATTTAAAAACGACAATATTTTTTTATTAAATAATTAAAAAAAATGACCCAAAGAGAAAACCAAAAAAAAAGAAAAAGATATTCTTCAATCAAAAACGAAATTATTATTTCAAACGAAAAAAATATAAACCCACAAAGATATATATCTGATACCTTTTTAGTGGGATCAACAAACGAAGAAAAAAAAATGATATCTAATAATGAAGCGGAGAACCTAAGAGTTCGAATTGATATTCTTGAAATGAAAATGGATAAATTATTCAGAGTACTAGGTCCCATGAATAGTATAAAAGCTACACCGGTTGCTTCGTTAATATATTCAGATTCAAAAAAATGTCACGATTATGTAACTGCCATTTATAATAATTGGATTGAATATTTTTCATATATGGCATCTAGTAATATAAGTAAAGAACTGAAATTTGAAGATTTTTTTAGAAATATCAATAAATTTATTTTTGAAAATTACTTTTCTAAATATGATATTACAATAAAATCTTTGTTTAATTTACATGATTTAACAGACAAAGAACGTAATATATTGTCGTGGAATAGATACCCAAATACGTGGGAATTAAAGGATGCCAAAAACAAAGAACACATCTCCGCATTTATAAACAAAGATGCAATTTATATATATTATTTTCCAGATGAAATTATAGGAATTTGTAACTGTTCGACCACTACTACTACTACTACTACTACTACTACTAATAATAATAATAACATTGACATACAACTGAAAAATAAATCTTTGTTTCCAGGATTATCTACATCAAATAGCATCGTAGATCAAATTGAAAATAAAGCAATTTATATCCATTTATCAGAAAAAAATAAATTGATTAATACTGATCACCGTTTTGTTGTTTTGGGTGCCGAGAGACCCCTATTCAATACTACAGTAAATATTTCGTGTTTAAATGCATTAAATGATACTTTATATAAAATAGGACCTACTGTATTAGATATAACTATAGTTATATTTCATGCCATGTTACACTTGAAATGTTTCGCCGAGGAAAATGATTATTGTTATGGACATAATATAAAATTTTTACAACAATTTATTAATTACACCCCCTCAGTATTATTTGGACATCCATTTTTCCCTCCAGTTACTACTATTATAGACGGAAAAGATGTAATTTCTAAATAAATTTCAACTTTGATAACATGATTCATTTTAAGTCTCATAAAAATCAATAGCGGCTACTAAAGTTTTCAACTCTTTTATATTGAATTTTGTATATAATAACGGCGAAAATTTTGTTAAAAAAATACTTGATTTGCCCATTGACGCATAATATAATATAGAACATATACTTTCAATCAATAATAATTTTTTCAGGGGAGTAGCCCATTGCGATACTGTATTATTGGTATCTGTATTTTGTTTAGAAAATCTGACACAACAATTTCCAATTGATCTAATCATGGAAGAAAAGTCGTTGTTTTCTGCGTGGAATTTAGCAGTTAATTCGTGTATTATTTTTTTTTTTTGCTCTCTGATGGGTGTATCATAAAACCAAAATTGTAATCACTACCAAAAAATATAAAATGTAATATAACGTATAATATCATTTGATCAATATTAAATTTAAGGCCACACAATAAACTATATAGATTTGATATAAAAGGCCCACTATATGTGTCACTGTTTTTACTTTTACTTAATGTGGGGGTTACTATAGCTACATTTTTTATTTGTCTTAAAACGAGCATGGCCATTACATCCGAGTCAGATGAAAGTATAACATTTGTTTCATTCCCACAGAATTTCTGTGTAAATTTCATTAGCTCCACTTCCCCTTCTCCTCTTTCAGAATATTCAATATGATAGTTACTTTCTAATGAAAAATTATAGGGATACGATAAAGAAATAAGTTTTTCTTTTAATAAATGAAAAATATATTCATGGAGTTCGTTCTTTTCTGATAAGGTCAACAAACTATAATCATCCATTTTTTCTCTTTTTTTTCTGTTTTTGATGGTTGGAGATGATCCATCCATGGCAAGAAAACAATAAACAGTATCGTTAATGATTTCTTCTTTCCTAAAAGATTCATAAAATGAGCAAATCTGTTCTATATAATATATGATGCTATTAACTACACCAGTTGCATTACATTTTTTTATATCAATTTTATCATCATCTAACAACGCAGTTTTGTCTGGTCTTTTAATGTGTGCATGTAAAAATATGGCTCCATCAACACCAATACTATTCAGTTTCCCCCCATTTCCGATATTATCATATATATCATTGAGATGTTGCGATTGATAATGATTATCATTATTATTTTTGTATTTTGTTAGTAAAGGTAGCCTAGCATTATTATCTTGAATTTTATTTGTAAGAAACGGAACTCCCATTATCTAACTAGTGAAAATGATATACTATATATATTTATATGCAATTTAAAGTTTGTAGAGTTTAATATAAAATATAAAAAATGAGAACTGTATCCAAAATGGTCCTATCTGATGCATTATTCGTGACAATGATATTCTTATCATTGGTGTTATTGGTTATATCTATATTAAAGATTTTGAAAAAAAATTATAATATTTACATAAGTGACCAACAAATGTTATCTATCGAAATTATAGTGTTAATTGGACTAATACTATTAGAAATAGCTAGTGTATATTTAAAATATTATAATTATAATGATAAATTGAATCAAACAACCTATATTAGAAATAATCTTAATATTGATGATGATATCACTTAATTATGTTTCTACATATTGTACTTTTATCAGTTTTTTATCAGAGTTCTTCTTCATCATCATCATCGTTATTATTATAGTTTTCCTTTTCTTCGAGTAGGGCAGTGTTGGTTCTATCATTTTTTCCTTCTAAAGACGCATTTGCCTTTTCTAATTTAAATTGGTTTTCTTGTTGATCTTTTTGTTGATTTTCAATCTTAGGTATTTTTATTGGAATTTCTTCTTCTTCGTCTTCTTTGGTTTTTTCTAATTTCCTTTTATTAGCCCTTCTGCTTCTATCAAGCCCACCACCATGATCATCATCTAATAATACTTCTTCTTTTTCGGTTATTTCCATTTTAAGGTCGTCCATAGTATGAAACTGGATTTTATCATTTTCCATATCTACCAATTGTGTTGTTTTTGTTTCTTTTTGTTGTTTATTTTCCTTTTCAATTATAATATTAGTTTTCTTCTTTGGGTGTATTTTTTTCGGGATCGTCATTTTTTTGTTCTTTTTTATTGATGTATCCCCCTTTTTTATATTCCCCCTTTTTATTTTTTTACTGACACCATCACCTGCACTTTTAATTTTTCTTTCTTTTTTTATGTCTACCGCGTTCTCGTCGTCCAATAATGTATCTTCTTTCTTTATTACCTTTATTTTAGAATCCAATTGGTGGACCTGGTTATTTTGTGCCGCTACTTCTTTTTCTATTTCATCTTGTACTTTTTGTAGGGGTGTGTTGATATTTTCAGTTTTTAAACTCTCGTCCCTTGTAGAAACAACACCATTATTGCTATTGGTGCTGTCATTAGTAGTATCATTATAAGTTAGCATGGGAGGACTATAAGTTGGTGGTAGTGGTGGTAGTGGTAATACCCACGACGATGATGATGATGATGATGATGGCAAATTACTATTATTTTCTTCGTGGTTTGAAATTGCCAGAGTAGTAGTATTTTGTTGATCATTATTATCAATGACATTGCTGTTATTTTCAGATTTTAAATTCTCTATTGGCATTAGTTTAATTTTCTCGTCCTTTTTAGAAACAACACCATTATTGCTATTGGTGCTGTCATTAGTAGTATCATTATAAGTTAGCATGGGAGGACTATAAGTTGGTGGTAGTGGTGGTAGTGGTAATACCCACGACGATGATGATGATGATGATGATGGCAAATTACTATTATTTTCTTCGTGGTTTAAAATTGCCAGAGTAGTAGTATTTTGTTGATCATTATTATCGTTGACAATGTTATTATATGGTGGTAAGTTTGTTATAAATTGTATTGTTGTTGTTGTTGTTGATGATGATGATGATGATTGGAGTGGTGGTGGTAGTGGTGGTAAAGATATAAGTTGTTGTTGTTGTTGTTGTGGTGGTGGTGGTGGTGGTAGTGGTAGTGGTAATTGTGAAGTTATTATTGGAGTTGACAGAGATTCTTCTTCGTCTACTTCCATTAGTGTCTCGTTATCATCATCAATATTATTATTATTACTACTATTATCATCATTATATAATTGTGGTTTATTTGCCCTTAATTGATCTAATCTTGATTCAGTAGGAATGTAATAAGGATTGTTGGTATTATTACTACCAAATGTAAACAAGGAAGATGATGATGATGATGATGGTGGTAATGGTTGGTTATTACTACCAAATGTAAACAAGGAGGATGATGGTTGGATTATTTTATTTTCAGGTAATAATGACACTTGTTGGTGTTCCATTAATTGTAAATTATCATCATCTTTATTTGGGGGGTTGATTTGGAGGGGAGGTGAGTGTTCGTCAGATGATGGTTGGATTATTTTATTTTCAGGTAATAATGACACTTGTTGATGTTCCATTAATTGTAAATTATCATCATCTTTATTTGGGGGGTTGATTTGGAGGGGAGGTGAATGTTCGTCTTTCATCACCCGCATAGCTTTGTTTGCTTCGTGTTTGGTTATTGTCCTATTATCATTATTAGGATTATTATATAAAGGTGTGGTGTTTACACCTAGTTGTTCTAATCTCGATTTAGTAGAGACATCATAATAATCACGGGGCAATTCACTTGGTTGTAAATTATCATTATTACCACTAGTTGTAGGTAAAGGGGGTGATGGTTGGATTGTTTCTTTTGTCGTTAAGGATGGAGTGACGAGGAGTTGTTGTTGTTGTTGTTTTTCTTGGTTCTTTATTAATAGTGAAAGTATTTTGTTGTTTTCATCAATTTGATTTTTCAGTCCTGAAGCAACTTTAACAACCCGTTTTTCTTCTTTTGGAGAATTATCAAATATCGCGACCAATTTTTCAATATGATTATTTGTTAATGCTAAAGCATTTTCATATTCCTGAAACAATAAATCTTCTTCTTTTTTCTGTTTAAGAATTATATTATTTTTTTCTTCTATGGCCTTTTCAAGGTTGGTGCTTTGTTTTAAAATTGTTGATTTTAATTGTTCAATTTCTTCTTCTTGTATTTTTAATTGTTTTAAATGTTTAGCGCACTCTTTTTTCATTTTTTTCATATCGTCTTTTGTTTCACGTATAATGTCTTCATTTTCTTTTTGATACTGTTCATTTGAATATAAACAATCATCTCTCTCTTTTGTTATTCTTTTTATAATACTTTCCTTATCTCGCTTGTCGCTTTCATTATCTTGTTCACACTCTTTTAATTGATATTTTAAATCTCTAATCAAACTTTTTTGTTCCTGAATTTTTTGTTTAAATAAGATTATGTCTTTTTCTGAATTTTCCATATATTCTTTATATTTTAAAATTGTATCTTTATTCATACTTTCATGCTTTGAGGTGTCTTTTTGATCTTTGCAATGATTTAACTCATTGAAAAGTTCTTTTATTTTGTTTTCCTTATCTAAATCCTTTTTTAGTAGTTCTTTTTCTTTTTCATAAAGTTTTCCTATTTCAGTCTTACAGTTTTTTAGTTCTTCTTCTAATAAGTATATTTTATTTTCTTTATCAGACAGCAAATTTGTAAATGATAAAATAATTGTGTCACTATTTTTGTTTTTATCATTATAATCTTCAGTATTTTCTAAATCTGGGTATAATGTCTCCTCTGTTTCCATATTTTGTGTATCAGTTCTAATAACGCTTAATACATTTTTCCAATATTTATTATTATTTTCGAGTGTATTTTTACACATATTCATCATGTGCTCATTATACACTAGGACCTCCTTTTCGTGAAGAAGTCTATTTTTTTGTTCCCTTTGTTTATATGAATCAAATTCGCTTAGTAACAAATTATAAGCACGTTCACAAGCATCGTGTGATTGGTTTAATTTTTTAACTAAATCATTCTGTAAAATTTCATATTTATTTTTGTAAGTAAGATGTAGGTCTAACATTTTCTTTTGTATTTGAGTTTCATGCCAATTCCAATTTTCTTCCTTTTTTTCGTAAGACAAATAAAAATATTTATATATTAAGGCAATAACTCTTAATTCTTGCATCCATAATAAATTTCCTACGTTGGTATGTAAATTTGTGCTCATATAACCATTTAAAATTGAAGAAAATAGAGATGACCATTTATGTAAAGTATCTTTTCCAATGAACGTATTAGTGTTATTTAATGCTTTTTGAAGTTCATTTTCCATAACATATAAAGCTTGCGAAAGAAAATGGTCAAAATTGGGCGGAAGAAATAAATAAAAACTAGCTTTTGAGTCTTTTTTTAAACAATCTAAAAGATTCTCTACTTTTTGTGATTTGTAAATCATGTCTTTAAATTCTCTGGTACTAATATATTGAACATTACCACCCCTTTGCCATTTAGACTGCCACATATAATATAATAAGTGAACAATAGCCGAATGAAAATTACTTTCATTATTCAACTGAAGTTTTAATATTTCATTGATACCTTCGTATTTTTTCTGGTTGATAATGTATGACAAAATACGATGGAAAAACATTGAATAATATTGAATTGCGTTTCCATAATTTTCATTTTCAATTTCTTCGCATATCTTTATAACAGGATCCATTTAAGGATGTATATTTTTTAACATTAAGAAATATAGGAGCACAGTTAATGATATCATCATAAAAAAGTTTTGTGATTAAAAAAAAAGAAAAATGATTAAATCTAATTTTTTTATTCCGAAAATTTTAAATTAGTATTGCCTCTAACTTTAAAAAGATAATCCAAATAGAACATTGTTAAGAGCAATAATTACGAGAAATACTACAGTATATAATATGTAAGTGATGAGTTATTATTCAATTATTTTTCTCTCTAATATTGAAAAGTTGTATTAGAAATATTCGTTGTAATCTCATACTATAATTAATCAATTATTATCTTAATAACGCTCGATCATTATGAGATATATATTCAATTGTGTCTTCGTTTTCTGTGTTTTCGTAAGTAGGATTTTTGAAATTATGGAAATATTGCTCTTTATTCATCAGAGTATCATGATAAGAATCATTTTCTACATTTTTGCTATCTCTTATTAAATAATAAATTGTACCAACAAAAATGGGTGATACCAATATTAATTGGATGACCTTAATAATTATATTATATTTTGGTCCCATAAATCCTATTCCCTCTGGAAATATAAATATTTCAGCTAAACAGTTTATAATGAAGATAATGGAAAGGATAAGACAAACAATTATAAATGGTTGGTGAATATTCATCGTTTGTATTTTTTAATTCTAATAAAAAAATTTTAATCAAATAAATCTCGGTATCTACAAGAAACAATCAATGGTTTATAGTTATATTGTAGTTTTATATTTGCATTAGTAATATCATATACTGTTATTACATTTTTATTTATCTTATTATCAAAAGACAATTGTGTAATCTCATTTTTTGGGTAATTAACTTTTATAATATTATGTTCAATTAACACATTATGTAAAACATAGAGATGATTATATTTTTGTAACATTTCAAAAACTCGATTCAATTTCATTATGGATTTTGGGCGTTTCTTATATTGAGAATACAAAAATTGATTTAAATTGCTATAAAAATATAAACATTTTCTATAATATATACCTAATAATTCATCATAAACAAATTCAAAGTAACAATCATCGTTATAAGTTTCCCACCCAAGGGATTCAATTTCTTCCAGTTTTGGATATTCAGTAGGTAATACATCAAACACTTCTTCTAAATGCTCGTTATGCGATAAAATGTTATTCGATTCATTTAAAAATCTTTCAATTTGTTGTTTAACATTATCGTATGGTACAGAATGGATAGGAACGGGGATACTTAAAGTATAAACCTTATTTTCCTCAATATCATTATTATTATTATTATTATCAAAAATTTTGATAACACCCCTCCGATTGAATGATACGGCCCTGTAACTTTGAACATTTATTCCTACTATATTATAATCAGATAATTGTCTATCTAAAAGCTTATAGACCATTTCCGCTTTCGTTTCATTGGTTCTATTAAACATTGCATAAATGCCTTTTAAATAATCAAAAATAAGAGATTTGCTGACATTTGGATCCCCTGATTGTTCATCCAAATAAATAGTTTTTCTTACATACACATTTGGATTGTTTAATGATTGTGTAAATAAAAAATTATGTGGACCATAATTTAACGGGCGATTTTGCCAGTCATAATAGGTTTTATTGTCTTTATGGCTGTTACTCTCATCGTCGCTGTCTGAATAATCTAACGGGTGATATGATTCATAATAGATTTTGTCTTCGTCGTTGTCTGAAAGGGTTGAAACGCTCATGATTATCTATTTCTATATTGCAAGTTAGCTAGTAGCGTACTTTGTTGAATTTTTGTATTGTTGGTGTATATATAACCACAAAATTGTGTTAAAAAAATATATTTTATTCTCTTTGAAACGAAGAAATATAATTATCGAATTAAGATTTACGGGGAAATATTTTACGCTTTAGATTATTATAATAAAGTTTTTTTGGGGCCTGAAATGAATCATTGATTTTTTTTATAAAAATAAACTCGAAATAAGACTTTTGAGTATAATTTAGTATTTTTTTTGGTCTTGTTTTGAACCAAAGATTATTTTCCTCGTCATCATTTATTATTGCGTTATTTTCATTTATCAAACATATACTTTCTTCGTCATTATCGCCAAAATACAAAGATTTCATACTTTTAAATCAAAATAAACTATTACTAAGTAAATAAATATATATAGTTATTTATAGATATGAAAAAATATGAATCATAAATTATAAATTTAAAAAATGGAATTTGTTTATGCATTTATACGAATGTGTATGATATTATCAATATATTTGATTTTTGTAACAATAATTCATTTTTTTGCTGCTTCTTATGACAACTATATAGATAAAATTGTATTTTATATTTTACACAGTATACAGTTAGTTATGAATCTGAGTATATTCTTTTTTAGTGCATATATAGTCATTGATTACCAAAGGACGCCACGTAAATCCCTTATATATATTAAAAAAACTAAATAGAATGAATGAATGAATTCAAAATTAATTATATATATAAGTATATATAGAGTAAACCCCAAAATTTTATTTTATTGATACCTTTATCATGTATACCCAGACTTTAATTTCGCAATATGGTAATAACAATAATCAAAGCCGACAACAAAATATTCAAATTAATGAACGCAAAGCAAGAGTTAATGATTCTAATTCTTTATATGAATCCATGACTTCATCAGATTTAATGTATAACGGAATTATCATTCAAAACAAAAACGCACAAAAATGCAATGAAACATGTATTCCGTTAAATTTTTTTGGAATATATCAAAATATGTGCGGAAGTGTTTATTGTTTAGGTATAAATAATCTAAGAAATAAAATACATGAATTTATACGGGATCATCATTTTGTTCCTCGTGGTTTATATGGGTCTATTTCGATTCAAAGAAAATATCTTGATTTACAACATTTTTGTTTAGATTTTGATTTAAAGGGCTGTGAATTTAAATTTGAAAGTAATACACTATTAAATTTAGAAGAATATATTTCATATTGTAAAAATAGAACTAGAACACCGGAATATTTTTTCATACATAATATTCGACATAAATGTAAAAAATATAACGAAAATAATCTAATCTATGAAGTTCTATATTTAATAACCGAGGGCTTAGGTATAATTAACTTTTCTATATATATACTAGGAAAGGGTAAAAGTTTTAGTAATGGATTTCATATTGAAATTCCTTCATTGATAATGAGATATCATGATTTAATTTGTCTTTATAATATGTTACACGCAGTTATAGAAAATCATAGTTTTTTTGATCCAACAGCCAATTATAGTGTCTTCGGATCAGCAAAATATGGAGATGCTAATTTAAATGTAAATGAAATAGATTGCTCATATTTGCCTTATAGTTGCTACAAGGACGGGGCCTTTATATCTGAAAGTCCTTTAATTGTTGATTTGGATAGTGCTTTTGATTTGTTTAATATTTTCAAGCCCATATCAGAGCATACAAAAATTTATTCCTTGAAGTTATTTCTTCATAATGATAACTTGAATTCTTCATTAGAGCACGAAGAAGAAATCATACAAAGTTTTATAGAAAATGAAAATATATTTAGTGCACGTGAAATTGATAATGGCATTCCGGATTGGAAGAGAGAAGAAAGTGCTAATGTCTATAATAAAAATAATGCATGGAAAAAGACATTTAACCTTATTAGGTGGCCCAACAATAAAGAAAATTTAAATTCTTCTTGGTTTTTACCAAATTGTTCAAGCTCAAGTATGCATTTGTATACCCACGTTGGATATCTCGTCGATAGAACAAATTCTAATATCCGATTTAAAATATATAAGAGCGTATTTCCTAATTTTAATGTAGTGAAATTTCAAGATATACCACATTTAAATATATCAAACTATCCAATAGTTTTGAATTGTATATGTAATGACAAAGACATTACATATTATAATAAACATCAAAAAGAAACCCATTGGAATATATTCATGTTAGAATTACCAAATTATAGTATATTAAAAGATTCTTACAATACATGTTTTTTAAATGCCATTATTGGTGATGATTTTCAAATATATGAATACAAAACCAACGAAGATTTTCTAATTACAATAAAAACAAGCCCGTATAATAATAATGTTATAAACGCCACACCTTTCGAAAACGACTTACTCTTTCCTTATAATTTAGAACACGTTTTGCAATTATATGATCGCGAAAAACTGAGACACACAATACATTTCCTCGTGTCAATATACTTTTTATTATTAAAACAATCTGATGATTTAAAATCACATTCATTATTATTATTAGAATGGATTAAAATGATTATAACTTATAATACTCAAAATAGTAGAATTATCATTGAAGAATTTTTACAAATTTATTACCATTTAAATTACAAATATATCAGATTTCCAAACTTATTAAATTTAGATGACTCCATGAAATCTTGGGTCATCTTATGTATCAAACATCTATTGATAATTGAAAACATTATGGAAATCGAGGAGGCAATAAGTGTAATTAAAAATTATAATATATCTCAAACACAAACTTATGATGAAAGCGAATTTGATAGTGATGACAACCACAAAGGTAGTTTTAATGATGAAATAGATTCTCAAATAATCAAACATTTTAATATACCACAAACTTTTACAATCCAAGGAGCATCAAGAAATATCATTATACCCAACATTATTATTGCTGCGATATTATTAGTCAAGAATGAATCTATATTATATGAATTATTAGCAATATATCGGCCAATAATATTACTTGGCAATAGCAGTAGCTTTAATGAAGGGGGGGGTAAGGATAATAACAAAAGTATAACTAACAAAAATAAAAATAATCAAAGCAAACAAAATAACAAAACTGGAACTATTAATAATAATATAAATAATGGTAAATTGGTAATCTGGGACGAATTTAGATGGAAAAAATGTTCAATATCGTCTCTTTCTGTGGCTTCTATCCCGCTCCATATACCAGAAATATATTATATCGCTAACATACGAAGTCATATATCAAATTTTATCGTTACTAAAAAGAAAAAATATAATGAAAATTTGAAGAAGAAGAAAAAGAATAATAATAATAATAATAATAAAAAAATAATAATAATAATAATAATAATAATAATAAATTGAATATAGAATTATTGACGAAAGAAGAAAGTATAATATTTTCTAATCGTATTCATTGTACAACTAATAAAAATACTGGATCTATAATAAATCAAATTATAAGCAAAATTGAAGCTTTTTGGAATGGAAGTAAAATAAACAGCTTGCCACCAACATTTCTCAAACTTTTCGAAGACAGGTACATTTTAATTGGATTAAGTTTAAGTGGAAGCGATTCTTTGGTTCTCTTAAAACCAATACCTATGTACTATATAGATGACGAAGAAAATAAGTTTTCAATCAGTTACAGTTATTGTCCGAAGAATAATTCAAATAGCTATGGAAATGGGGAGAAAGAGCATGACATCATAGATGATAATTTAAATGACGTAATGGAGCATATTCCCAAATGTAAATTTTTACACAAACAATTTTTTCCCATTGTTCAGAATGTCATAAGTAATATATCAGAAGAAGAAAAAATTGAAAATTACGAAAGGCTAAAAATTTTACACGATGAAAGAAAATCCATCGATAATCATTCACAAACCGAATGTTCTTCAATTGATGATCAAATTAAACAAAGCATGGTACATGGTCATTTTTTTGGTGATGGGGGAAATATTTTATGTTCATCAGAAATTTTAATGGCCAAAAAAAGAAAATTTGCAAATATGTCTAAAAGAGAATTACATTTATATTTAACAAACGAATTGTGTAAAAAAAGGGAAACTATAGAGTTAATTAAACTAACCAAATATTTTATTTTGAAACAAATAGCTAATAGTTATAGTGACATGATGGATGTTGTAAAACTATTACCTGAAAACGAAAACAACGATATTTTAAAAATGATAGATATTTATCTGAAAACTCCCCCACAAGAACAAAAAAAACACTGCAATATCGTATAGAGACTTTAGCTATCTGTTATGAGCGCATATCAAAAATACACCCAAGTGGATCCAGTTTTCTTAAAGATATTCCCACAGATTCTATGAATATTGTAGAATGTAATTGTTGTTTAACTTTTACTTGTATTTCATTATTACAAACATTTAGTTATGATATATCGTCCTTGATATACGTATCAAAATTGATATTGCGGGCTATTTGTCATGGTGTTAGTTTGAAAAATAAACACCTTCATTTTTTTCTAGGAGAAACTAATTCAGGAAAAACTACATTTTTAAACCAAGTATTATCTGTTCTTGGCAATCATGCTGGAATTTTATCGTCACATACTATGAATCACTCTTCAACGATAGATCGATATCACGACCTTTCCAAAAGCTCAAATTTTGCAAAGTTTTGGTATATGGATGAAATTGCCAATAAACCATTTAATAGGCAATTGATTAATCAAATAACTGGTAGTTCTCGTTTATTTATTCGATCAAATTATGAATCAGGTAATAACGTTAAACTCGCATCGACCATATTAATATTTGGTAACAATAAACCTCAATTCTCAGAGCAGTGTTCAGCTTTATTATCAAGATTAAGATTCATGTCTTTTCGTTCTCGATTTGATTCTACTCTTCCCGTGAATTTTAAAATGGCTCATTTCCCCAAACTTTCATTGTATAATGATTATGATAATAAATTCCAAGTTGGAATGGCTGCATTATTTTTACACGCTATGTGTCACTGTACAATAAATTCTCCGTTATATTTATATGACTCCTTATTTGTTGGCGAATTGAAAATAACTCAAAATATACAAAAATCCACAGATATGTATTCACCCGTGACAGATATAGTTCATTTCATAATCACTTCTTGTAATTTAGAAGAAGACCCCGAATATCTAATTACACATAAACGTATATCTTATCTGTTATTATATTTGAATATACTTAAATGTATAAATATAGCATCCGTATCTGATGCCATAATATTTTTATCAAAACACTATCATACATCTCTTATTGATGATGAATTATTAATTTGTGATGATATATACAAAGACGGCCTAGAAATTCACAAAACCGCCGTTTTTCACGGACTCAAGGAAAAAGATATAATGATAAACGACGAAAAGATTTCTGTTATAAATAAGAGGAGAATTAATAATAATGATAATACAATAGCAATATATGAAAATGATTTCAAACGAAAAAAACACGTGTAATTAAAAAATGGAGGATCAATTGGGGTTATCAACCCCACCACCTTCTTTATCACAAATCGACGAAATAGATATCATACCAACATTTCACCCATATATTCAAAATGGTGGTTATCCCTATATGAATAAAATAGATTCAAAAGATATAAATAACGTCTTTCAAAATAGAATAGCTACTTCAATTCCTACATTAAATTATGAAATTAATGATGAAATTCTTTCAAATCCAAATTCAACACCAGAAACGCAACAACAACAAGATATTATGATGGATGATAGTATAAATTTTGATAAAAGTTTTTTGTCCTCATCCCAGCCAACACCTCAAAATAATACTGATAAAATAAAATTTATTAATCCTGATACGATACAATCTTTGTTGGTATCAATTAATAGATTATTAGACACGATGGATGTTCCTCCACCCCCGGTATTCATTCCCCCCACCACTAATAATATAAAAGTTAAAAGAGAGATTGAAAAGGTTTTACCTTTTGGGTATAGTTAAATTATAACAAGGAAAAAAATATGAATAATCACACTAAAACACAAGGACAATGAAAATAATTCGAGGTTTTTTTTTTATTTAAAAAGTTCATTTTTACACAGATCTTATGCACCTAAGTTTTTCAAAAGCAACGTCGTCGCTCGTAGCATAGATATGTATTTTGTACAAAGTATTTGTATCATCGTCTTGTTTATAATTAACACACTTAAATTTTTGGCCAGTCTTTCCACCCAAAGCTAATTCAGTTTTTGAAGCAATAATCATATTTCCTCGGTCTACCTCATCAAAACAAGAATCTGTTAAAACTTCTAATGCTTCTACGTGTGGGGTTGTACAATTACCAGCCGATATATTAAACACCAATATAGCGGTAGGATTCGCTCTTTCCATTAGATCGTCATTATCAATTATTTCCCTGGGTTGAGAATTTTCACAAATTTTAATTTGTAACTGATTATCATCGGAAATTAGTCTGGAAAGCATATATGATGTGTGTTTTTTAGTTATAAACGAGTCGTCACAATCTACTCCAGCATATTCTTTAATCTGAATGGCCGTATCTCTGTTAGACATGATATTATTTATGTAAATATGAAAATTTAGAAATTTGTTTTGAGGAGTATTTTCATAAAGCAGAAACAACTGTAAATCCTGTGGACTGGATAAATTAGGCTTATGATTTTTTCTGATCAATTTCATTCCCTTTATATAATTATCTACTGCAAAATAAACATCTCCTCGATTTTCTCTCGCATCAGTTAACTGTAAACTCATATATTTCTTATCCTCGTGTGTAATAAATTTATCCATTGTTAATTTCTATTAAAATGGGCAGGTACGGCAAGTAATAGTTGTTGTAGGAGAGTATCCTAGGTCGTGTTCTATTTTACTTTCAAACAAGGGAGTTGGCCCCTTTATATATTGCTGTTGCTATAATATATATATAAAATTTTCCCTTTTTATAATTAATAATAATAATAATAATAATAATAATAATAATAATAATAATAATAATAATAATAATAATGTCATGTTTTCATTGGTTAAATAAAAAATGGTGATATTGCCAAATAAAAATGATGCTTACAACAGTTTTATACTTAATAAAAACCAAGACCAGTTTTGGATAATTGGAGGATATAACGATACTCACAACGATGAAACATATTTTTATATTTTACGCCCAACTTGTTATGAAATACAAGAAAAAACTATTTCAATGCCCTTATCAAAAAACAGAATTGAACAAATAAAGGCATCAGAACTGAAGGAGAATCCTTATTTAGATATTAACAAATATCAAAATTTTATTAAGGATTTAAATGAAAATAGTGAAAATAATTCGTGTATGAATGTAAGTTATAAAATAGACAACGGTATCGTAGTGTTGAATGAAGATATAATAAGTGAAGTCTTGAAACTTTCAACAAATGTTATGCAAAATATTCATGACCACAATAAAGCAAAAACTATAGAGTATAATATTCATGAAAATATTTATAACACCGAAGAAACCATTTATAATTTTGAGGATATTATGTGTGGAAATATTAATGTTGTATGGTTAATGGGAAAATATACAAAATTCAATAAAATGAATGACGAGGATACTATATACCTCATAAAAATTCCATCTCAGAAAGAAATTCAAGAGAGAAAAGTAGTAGATTATCTTCCTTCCAGAAATACTTTATTTCGGGTCAGAGAAACAGAAATTCTCAAATATATCAAAGAAAAAGTATATAGTTTTCCAAATGTATATGAAATTGAGAACCATCAAGATCGAAATCCTACTATACGATGTGTTAGTGGTTGTATGGATCCAATTGATGTATTTTTACTTCAGTCTAATGTAATAAAATATTGGGAAAATACTATACAAAACATTAAGCTATTCGATACAATTTGGATATTTTTAATAAAAAAGGGAAAGGTTTGTTATAATGATGTTTGTTATTGTATAATTCCATCAGAACAAGAAATAATTAAAGGGAAAATAGATTTATTTGCTATACATAACCGCATTCGAATTATTATTGGAGATTTTATGAATTCTTTGGCTCCTATGGAAATAAAAACTGAAAATATTTCAGTTTATAATTTTCTGATAAATAATGATAGTAATATCTTAGAATTAAGAACAAAAAATAATACCCTTCGCCCAAAGACGCTTTTAACCTCTATAAGAAAATCAATATTTACAGATTTATTTGATTTGTATGATAAAAAACACGTCCCCGAAAGAATTTGTTTAACCAATGATAATGAGATTTGCGTGTTAAATAAAGACGAAAATATATCTAATTGTGCCTTTGTATGTACAAAAATAACAAAAAAGGAATTACAAAACAAAACCATTGAAAAACCATTATCAAATGATAAATTGTTCAGAGTAAAAAGTAATATTTTAAATATATGTTTGGGTGATTCAAATGCTTTTGACCATGGAACTAATGGGTTAAGTGTGAATATGTATAATATTTCCAATGATTTAAAAACATTGGCGAAAAATAATGCTATAATTATAAAACAATTAGATGTCTATAAAGAAAATAATTATCACGAGGAAATGGAAATCAACCAAGAAAATTTTAAACAAATTTTATTACAAGATTATCAAAATAGTTTGACTTCATTTCATAATACCAATGCTCTTCAGAAGCGTAAACGGGAAAGCGAAACATTTGAAACCAACAAAAAACTACGATACACAAAGATTGGTTGACTTATATATCATTGTCTTACAATAACCAATAATCTTTTTAAAATCAATTAAATAATGAGATGACAACAAATAAAATAAAAAAAAACAATCAGTAAAGTAGGACTATTTCATTCCCTTTGTTTCGAGTATGATTAGGTACGGATCCTTTTATTTTTATTTTCATTATCACTATCATCATCTTCTTTTCTGTAAAGGGTTATATATTTGTTGATCCTCCTATCATTGGGGTACAGGTTACAACTGTATAAATTCAATGTGTCATTATTGTGATTATAATTACTGCCCAAAAATTCTAGATTTTCATAACTCATCACATAATTATATATGTGTTTGTGATAATTGTACATATCATCAATGGAACAAGGAAAGTAAGACTTTCTAAACGCGCGCCCATAATCTTCAAACTTATATAATCGTAACTGTTGATCTCGAAAAAAATTTTGAGAATATGGAAAATATTTTGTAATAACATTTTCACACATATTAAGGGCTTTATCATTTAAATAATTAGAAGATTTGTGGTGATTTGAAATAATATAATCAAACTTTACATCTTTATTAAATAACGTATTTATATATGTTTCAATTGTTAAAAGTTCTGGTTTAGATATAACTACATATATTTCACTAATAATCTTTTTGTCCTTTAAAATATATTCTATCCAATTTTGTTTTTTTATTAACTTTTTAGATAATTCTACCGCGTTGTCGTCGTGGAAAGTATTATGTGAACAATAATATAAATCGAGCATTGAAAATATATATACTGGATACCTTTGGGGGTCGATGTTTGGCATATTATGGATATTTAATTGTCTCCGCTTTAAATGATTGGTTGCTACCTTAGATATACTTTTATCAAATCTTAAGTGATCTTTTTCGTTCAACATAATAACATTTGGAAGCCCATCAAGTAATACATGAAACATATTTGAAATATATGTATTAACTGCTTCTCCACAAAGAGCGCCAAATTTATCACATATTTCCAGGCACAAATTTGCGTGCATATCATAGGAAAATAATGGCACCGTGTTTGGTGTTATAAATAATTTATCTTCATATTGATTCGGTTTATCATTTTTCTGCGCATCCAAATAATTATATGAGACTCCTATACTTAAAAATTTTTTAAATTTGTCCAAGAAATCGTCTGGTGCATCTTTTATTTCCTTTTTTTTAATAAATTCACAAATAAGTTCAAAACATTTTTTCATTGTATCCCTTCGTACAATACAAACATCGAATCCATTTTTTTTTGAAATATATTCAAATATATCTTTTCTGTGGTAATTTGTATATAAATTTGTAGTTCTACATAAATCAATATTAAAATTTGGAAAAAATTCTTTTATATTTTTAAAATTACTTAACACACAAGCTTTATGAATAGTCTCAAAATATCGATTATATTTATTAAGTAATATAAAGGCCTGTAAAAATACAACATTCAATTTCTGGTTATCTTTTAAAGAATTTATATCAATTTTATTATATAAAGATATCAAGCGTCCATATGGATTATTATTTATAAAATTAGCAAATGCTTTATGATTTTCGTGGCATTCATAATAATAATCATCTTTAAGTGTCAATAATTTTTCTTTAATACAAGAAAATTGAATGGGACAGGGAATTACCATCATTATATAGACACAATCTTCAAAACTTCTACCGCGTACTGCTGTTGTTACATGTTCTATGCCATATCCACGAAAAATTTGATCATTGCTAGTAATTTTATATTCATCCGAAACCCGATAGTAAACATCACAACTTTTCTTCTTTAATAAAAACATGGTCTTTATAACTAAATGTTTAATTCAAGAGAATTGACCGATCAATATATACACATATAATATATATGTATCTCTTGTTTTTGTTATATATATATATAGGAAAAACGAATAATAATATTTTTTGTTTATTTAATATAAATTATTTATATTTGAATTTCATACAAAACAACGGATTCCTAATTAAAGGATTAATTAAAAATAAAAAGATAAGCAACGATTTCACACAAATAACATAATCATAACCCAATTCATAAATTTAGTATAGGAAACGTAAAACAAACCACCTATAGTTACGTTTTAATAAAAGCTTGATAATATTTAGTTTGAATGCATTCGAGGTGGAATACAGACCCACACTCAATACACTGATTATACATTAACCTGGATTTCTTATCCTTTTTCATAATTGTATTAAGGGTCTCGCAAGTTTTACATCTTATAAATTTCTTTACATAGGACCTTAAAATATTTTCCATATCATTTAATGTATACTTCCCACGCAGGACCAATTCATTGTTAGAGTTTATACTTGTATTAATACAACCAAGTTCAGATGAAATATATTGTAAAACGTGTGCATTTTCTCTATTCAAATTATAACAGGTTTCAAAAAAATTTGAGTACAAAGTTTTTTTTCCCGAATAAAACAATACAGGTTTTTTTATTTT
>NC_090736.1:27232378-27247378 GCF_036898095.1 Palaemon carinicauda
TTTTATCATATTTCAAAAAGATTTTCGAGTAGAAATATATTTTTTCTTAGAATAAGTATCTAATAATGTTCACAAAATATTTCATCTGATATCTTTTATGGGGGGACAATGCTGATATTACAAAAGAGACTTCGAAAATACTAATTATTTTGCAACTACTTTAAAACGGTTGGCCTCATCCTAGGTTCCAAGACATTAACATTAATTTCGACAACAATGACAATATTGAAATCGATGATATTTGTGAAACATCTAAGACGAAAAACTATTAAAAGTAGATACAAAATATCATCAAGAATAATAAGAAGGAAAGTGATAATATCAAGTAATCTTTAAAAAACAAGAAAATTTATTTAAAGCAATATGTGAAAGGATATAACGTTACTACCAAAGTTTGATAGAACATGAAAAAATGTCCGGATGAAAATAAGAAGGGCAATCGTGATTTCAAAAGGTTCCCAAAAACCTTCGACCTCGATGGAATTGGGTTGGAACGAGATTTCCGGACAATAATCGCGCCATAGAATGGAGCACCCACCTGCGAACCTCCCTCCATGATGCATTTCCAGCATTTCTAGTTCTTTGCTGCGCTGATGTGTATATATTGGTTCCAGTTAATGGTCGATTGATATTTTTTTTTATATTCTGGCGTTACATTTGGATGTGTTTTAGGTAACGTTGATATGTTGGTGTTGTTTAGTAGGTTCCAAATTTGTTGTGACAATTACTTATAAATATGAATCTTAGGCAATTTTTAGTGCACACAAATCCTCACGTATATTTTACATGGTTTGTCTTAAAGAAGACGTATTCAAACGTACAAGTTGCAGATTTAATATCAAAAAGTTAAAATCATAAAAATAAGTGATATTCCAGAAAGGATGATTCCCTGAACTTCACTCTGGACCAACAACGAAAATCTGTCTGTGCTATTTAGGAGAATGATATATAGGAGACAGAGTGGGGCGCGGTGAACGTTAATCATAATGTTCTGGTTTATTCTATTCATGTTCAATTCCTGACTATATAATATTCTGAGAGAGAGAGAGAGAGAGAGAGAGAGAGAGAGAGAGAGAGAGAGAGAGAGAGAGAGAGAGAGAGAGAGAGAGAGAGAGCTCATTGATTGCTCATATATTGAAATTGTTTGAAAATGCATTTTCCAATTTAAAAGGATTATCACCCCAGAATCATTAATCACTGGCATATGAACCAAACAGGTAATCGTCTATTTTTTTTTTTACTATGCTTAAAATTCAGTATTGTCAAGGATTCAACATATCGAGTCTTGTAATGTAATTTTATTATATAGAAAGACATGGTCTAATCAAATACAATTAAAAATATCGTTACAACTTCTAAAATATTTAGCCTGCAAATAACGTTACAAGTAAGGTGCTGTAATTACTTATCATAAACAAAGCTATTAAAGGAGTATATCATCTATTATGTTTTAAATTCCATACGAAACTTTGCAAAGTTTAAGATTTATTTATTTTTGAGGACACTAGTTAGCCATCATCGTAATATGCAAATTCAGGCATAATGAATCCCTCCAAAATTAATTGCAATCCGAGAAATCCCTTCTTTCAAATGGCATTGGGTAAAAGCCATGTAACGGTATATTATTATACTGTCAGGAGAGAGAGAGAGAGAGAGAGAGAGAGAGAGAGAGAGAGAGAGAGAGAGAGAGAGAGAGAGAGAAACTGCAATTAAATAGGTATATGAAAAAAGTGTGCTTCTTTTGGGAATTAGACTGTATCAACCGTGTTTCACACAATTGTACATAATTCCTTTTGTATATATTATGTTTGTATCTTCGCTCTTCCCTCGCACTAAATCGAACATGAAAATTCAAGTCTGGTTTTTCCTCTTGTGATATTGTCTGTCTTGTGAACTTGTCATGTCCTGTTGCCTTGAGCTTTTGTATATAAGGAGAGTGTTCCACAACTATATAACTCAGTCGTTTCCAATCCGCCTTTGATTTCATAACTCCTCTCTCGGCCTAAGTCTGGCAGCACGGAGTAAATTTTCCCACGACGTGACGTATGCGCTGGAGATCGTCGGAGGAGGTTGTAGAAGGAAAAAACTCGGCAGGGACGACCAACGGGTCGCCATACACCATTTCGGCTGCCGAGACGTCGAGGGCGTCTTTAGGAGTGGTCCTTAGTCCAAGGAGGACCCAGCGAAGCTGAGTAAACCAGTTGCAATCCTTGCAGCGGGACATCAAAGCTGCTTTGAGGGTGCGATGAAAACGTTCAACCATTCCATTGGCAGCGGGGTTGTAAGCCGTTGTGTCACATTGGTGACCCCAGAAGTCGACTCGCTTCCACCACCTTCCACCCCCACCCCCTCGCCCCTCCATCGTTGGTACTATGACGGACTCTACGGCAGTTGGCGCTACGGCCGCTCCATTCAAACTTTCATCGTTTGCCAGCGGAGAGGCGTTTGCTTGGTTTCAGCGCGCAGAAGTCCAGTTTCGTATCAGGGGCGTGACTCGCTCAACCACCAAAGCGGATTATGTTCTCGCGGCGATACCCGAGGACACCTTCCCAGAAATATCCGACTGGCTTTGTGAACAAGGAGACACCCCAATAGCGTATGACGACCTCAAATCATACCTTCTGCATCAGTACTCGCCGTCGCCAGCCGCCCGTATAGCAAAGCTTTTTCAGCTCTCGCAACAACCGTTGGGGGACCAAAGGGCTTCGCTTGCCCTCAGGGAAATGACCAGTATCGCTCGCCTTCAACCTGCCGCAGACGGCTCTTCTCGTTAGGTGAACCTACTCCGTGCCCTTTGGATACGCCGTTTACCTGAACCTGTGCGCGCTGCCATACTCGATGTCGATAGTTTACCCATAAAGGACTTGATGACCAATGCCGACGCCCTTATGGACAGCCACTTCAAGACCTCCATCAATGCCTCCACCCCTGACGACGAGGATGCCTATTCAACGTCAACCGAAGCTGACATGAATGCCGTAGGACATACACGCCTACCCCGTGACGTGCCGAAGCGGCGACAAAGCCGCCCACCACCCACCAATCGCTCGCACCCCAACGTACGATTTCTACAGCCACTTACTACCTCCCATCCACCGCAGTTTTGCTACTACCACTTCAGATTCGGGGCAACCGCGAAGAAATGTGCCAAAGATTGTCAGTGGCCAAAAAACGTGTAAGTAGGCCATCGCTTGTGGCGGTGGCCTCCCATGTTTCTAATCTTTTCTTTTTACAGGATGCAGGAACGGGCGTGCGATTTTTGGTAGACACGGGTGCTTGTCGTTTTCTTTTGCCAAGGAAACTCTTCAGGGCACAACGTAGTCTGTCTACATCTGCCGACGTCCGCTTGGTAGCTGCCAACGGATCTGCGATACCCACCTACGGTTACGGGAGCCTCACATTATCGTTCGGAAACAGTAAATTCAATTGGAAGTTTCTCGTTGCTGACGTCACAATGCCAATCCTCGGTGCGGATTTCCTCTCTCATTTCCACCTTCTGGTCGATGTCGCCCACCGCCTATTGGTCAACGTAGACTCGTACTTGTCGACACCTCTTCAACCCGCCCCCTCTAACCTCGCTCTCCACATCAGCGCACCCACGGATGCCTACGCCCACCTCCTCACGTCGACGTTGTAGGACCCCTACCCACATCACAAGGACATCGTTACCTGTTTACCGTCATCGACCGCTCCACTCGTTGGCCTGAAGCCCTTCCCATGGAAACCGCAACGTCCGCCTCATGTACATCTGCCTTACTCTCTGGATGGATTTCAAGATTCGGTATCCCTGAGCATATTACTTCTGACAGGGGAACCACTTTCACCTCTCAATTATGGACGTCATTAGCGAATCTCCTGGGCATCACCCTACATCACACAACGGCCTACAACCCCGCTGCCAATGGAATGGTTGAACGTTTTCATCGCACCCTCAAAGCAGCTTTGATGTCCCGCTGCAAGGATTGCAACTGGTTTACTCAGCTTCCCTGGGTCCTCCTTGGACTAAGGACTACTCCTAAAGACGCCCTCGACGTCTCGGCAGCCGAAATGGTGTATGGCGACCCGTTGGTCGTCTCTGCCGAGTTTTTTCCTTCTACAACCTCCTCCAACGATCTCCAGCGCATACGTCACGTCGTGGGAAAATTTACTCCGTGCCGCCAGACTTACAAACCCCCAGCGAAGCATCACATACCAACGGACTTGCACTCTGCAACGCACGTCTTCCTGCGCAACGACACCAGCAAGCCACCGTTAACGCCTCCTTACACGAGACCTTACCTTGTGATCCGACGCAGTCCGAAAGCATTCCTCCTAAACATTCGGGGCAAAGAAGACTGGGTCTCCATTGATCGTCTAAAACCTGCTTATCTTCTGCCAGATGACCCGCCTACAGTTCGCCTCTCTAGATCAGGGCGCCCTATTTAACATGTACAGTATGTCATTTTTAGGGGGGGAGCCATGTACCAACCGTGTTTCTCACAATTGTACATAATTCCTTTTGTATATATTATGGTTGTATCTTCGCTCTTCCCTCGCACTAAAACGAACATGAAAATTCAAGTCTGGTTTTTCCTCTTGTGATATTGTCTGTCTTGTGAACTTGTCATGTCTTGTTGCCTTGAGCTTTTGTATATAAGGAGAGTGTTCCACAACAATATAACTCAGTCGTTTCCAATCTGCCTTTGATTTCTCTCGGCCTGTCACAAGACCAAAGTTATGAGGTTCAGCCGGAGTCTTACGAGGCAAGGAAACCCTTAAACTTCAGGCCAAAAGACGTCGCCAAATGTTTACATAAACGGCGGAAAAGACAAAGGACAAGGAAGTTTAGGAGTTGTCCACGAAATAATCTCCCAGTCTTCTGAGGTATTTGAGTTTCGGTTTATAACCAATTATCTGCTTAATGAGGTTTTGAGGTAAATTTCCTTTACGCATTTTACATTATCTCATTCAATTATTTATTTACAATATTTTTTACGGCCACCAACAAAGTTAGACTGATTTGCTTCCACTAATGTCTGTCTATTTGTTGTTTTTTTGGTCTTTTGTTTTACGTTTCTGTTCAATACTTACTTGAAAAAAATATCAGCAAAATTCAATGAACAGACAAATAGAGCTATGGATCAAAGAAAAACTGTTTAGTTTTCATTACATGCATCTATGAATCGATTTGTCCTGATGTATGCTCTCTATGAATACTATTTATATACATATTTCCCTTTGATTGTGGAGACATATGAGCTGGAGGCATATCTGAACCCTTCCTGCAAAGGTCAGTTTCGAAGCTTCCATGGAAAAGGGCGAAATCTGCCACAGACAGCTATAGTATATCATTTTCTAGCCTACGTTCCTTTCATTCCAGCCTCCCGTTCCCATTCCAACAATTACCTTTGAGGATTTAAAAAAAAAAAAAAAAAAAAAAAAAATGTCATAAAACTAAAGGAAAATATACTTGTTTATTTTACGGTACGAAAATTATCTTTTTTTTTTTTTTAAATATTTAGCAACGTTCTTGGTATTTTAATTGTAATGTTTTATTCAATGATAATTCGATATACTGAAATGTTGATATTCTAATTGCATCCCATTGTAGCTTTGTTTACCATTGTTTTGACTTTAAGAAAGACACGATGGTACTTTGAAACCTCGATCTCCCAAGACTTCAGCGAATTTTTCCAACACTTTTTCTATGAAATAAAAACAAAGAAAGAACAGCTAACATCTTTACACGAAAAACAAAAATAAATTATAGAGAAAAGACGAGACATCACAAAACAGGTTCACGATAAAATCTACGTCAAATATTCAAATTTTCCTTGTCTTTTACCATATATTACTGCCTTATGTATATTCAATGCCCAGAAATGTATAATGATAATGCTAGTGAGTGGAGTAGATATTCTCTTTGTAATGAATAAAGCATTAAAACCAGGTGGAGGGGGGTTGGGGGGAATCAGCATTTGCAGTTTTACTGTACTCTATATCATTGGCTCTTTTACTAAAACATTCATATCCAAGTGTTTTTTGTTTTTATTTATTCATCTATTTGATTGTTTATCAATCAATACTATTTACTTAGTTTCTCCTTTCTTACCTCGACCGTCAAAAATAGGTTATTCTATCAATCAAGACTGCTTTGAATATCTGTCTGTCAGTTGGTTAGTTTGTTTGTTTTATGACAATATGTCCCTTGGATGGTCAAAAACACGTTTAACGATTTCAAATGACATTTAGTCGATGTGTCAAATATGGGTCAAGGAAAAGCCATTTGGTTTTTGCGAAGGTTTTTTTTATATGAATGTTGGTTTCATTTCATTCTTAAGTGGAGGGAGATGAATGTACTCTGTGAAGGCCTTATGCAGATGGATTCAACACATCTGTTATATTTGCAACATCGCCTGACGGATATTATTCATAGACTGCTCAAGATTGATGTCTCTGCTTTTATCCTTGCCAAGATTTTCGGACATGAGAATAAAAGTGGTATTTTTAAATTTATTTCAGATGCAAGTCGTCTAAAAGCTATCTAACTGTTATGAGGATGTTTTTATTTTTATTGTTTTAAACTGAATTAATATTTATTTATTCATTTATTTATCTATAACAAATAATATCGGCGTCAATGACCTTAGATATCAGGATGCCAGATAACTCATAATGAATCAATCAATTTACTTTGATAGTTATTACTTTACAAAAGCATCTGCAGGAAAGGATGGAATTGATGGGTGTAATAATGTAATCAACTTATGATGCATCAATTATTATTATTATTATTATTATTATTATTATTATTATTATTATTATTATTATTATTATTATTATTATTATTATAATCATCCGATGAATTTGAAAGAAATTAACACTATGTACTTCACATTATGAATGTGAATATAAAATGAACCAAAACACTTCCTTGGAATTCAAACCTAACTGATTTAAGCATCGTAGCTTTTGAAAGTTCTCTAAACATTTGTCGTTGGCCGGATGTTTTCACCGTTTTATGAAACGAAAAGTAAAAAAAAAAAAAAAGAGAAGTGGAATCTTTGTGAGTGTGATGTTTCATCCCCGAATAGATAATGAAAATGTATTTCTGTTTTACGCGTGAAATTGTCGTCCATTTCAATAAAGCGACAGTTTCAGAAATTATGAGTTTTAATGTCCGGAACTGATGCAACGTTTTGTCATATCTTGGTGAGATTAAAGTTTTGACCTATGGGGTACAATTTTCATTTAGCAATAATATTAATTCAGACATACATAAGTACCGTATATATATATATATATATATATATATATATATATATATATATATATATATATATATATATATATATATATATATATATATATATATATATATATATATATATATATATATATATATATATATATATATATATAAATAATGGAGAGAGAGAGAGAGAGAGAGAGAGAGAGAGAGAGAGAGAGAGAGAGAGAGAGAGAGAGAGAGAGAGAGAGAGAGAGAGCACTTGTATGGACGTTCTCAACTAGTAGCAGCAAACGCCTCCGAGCGTCAGTTAATCAAATTATTCCATCAACTGTTACTGTTATTAGTTCACTAAACGACCCTTGTCTAGGTTTTATGTGTCAATTGGAAGTGAAAATCGAATGAGGAGGACATTGCAATTTTAGGTTAGGGACATAATTCCATTTATAACAAGAGAGAGAGAGAGAGGAGAGAGAGAGAGAGAGAGAGAGAGAGAGAGAGAGAGAGAGAGAGAGAGATATCAAACAGTGGTTATTCTTTTATTTTTAAGATATTGTAACTATTAAATTCACAAAATTCGAAAAAAAAAAAAGTAACGGATATCCGGACGTCTTGGGAGAGTTACTTTAACCAAGTCTGAAGATATCCATGATGAAATATTATACAGTGAAGATCTCAATTTATTCCTATGTATACTTTGCATTTTATTTCAAAGCATTCGTCGCTAAAATTAACCTAAATAAAAATATTATTAGGGATTATTCTTTATGTCGGTTTACCCTGTTACTGTATTTGATCTCTCTCTCTCTCTCTCTCTCTCTCTCTCTCTCTCTCTCTCTCTCTCTCTCTCTCGATTCCTCTTGTAGAGGTAAAACATTTAAGTGTCGGGCTTTTTTATGCAAAGTGTGATATTTCCGTTTCCTATTTAAGTTTCATGAGGCTTTATAATTTACAGCATGACCAGTTATCACAGCCCCCAATTTCGGTTTTTTTGAAAGTCATTAAATGAGAGAGTTTCATTCATTCACGTTAGAGCATCATTCACCCAACCAATGTCAGAAGCGGCGTGCAATTTAATTGAGTGAATGAAATCAGATTCATATTTATTCCTCCATTATTTATGTTAAGTAAGTCTTTACAAGTTCTGGTAAACCTTTCGGTGTTGCTTTGTCTAGACAGTTTTGCATTCATCGCTCTTTATCATTTGTTGACTAAAACAGTTTCAGCTGACCAAATACTCCTCTGTTTATTTAGTTCCCTAACAACACATCTACCACCGTTCAGTTGTTATCTGCCTTTCCCTTTTTATGGCCGAATTGTTTGCTTTCTATTAAGAATATTTCAATATGATCTCGTTGCGGAAATAACATATCAAATGAAGGTGTATTTACATAACGTACATATATTTACATAATATAAATAACCTTCTTCTATTGTACGTTTTGTAGGCGATATTAGGTCGTGCAGGAATAGATGAATCAAGTCTTCGTCCAGATAAGAAAAAAAAAAATAATAATCTTTGTCTTTTACGGGCCGCCAACGCTCTTTATCCTTGGGGATTCTTTCGTGCATGACAATGCCCTAGAGACTGACCATATACACATATGGTCAGAGTCACAAACCCCCTCTCCAACCAAGCTAGGACCAAGGAGGGCCATACAATGGGTGCTGATGACTCATCAGATAGACCTATAGGCTACTCCAAATCTCCCATCCTTAGCTCACAAGGGTGGTGAGATTGCAGCGACCAAAGAAACTAAGGAGATTGAGCGGTACTCGAATCCCTAGTCTGGCGTTCACCAGTCAAGGACGTTACCATATTGACCACAAAAACCAAACCGCGAATGGTAAACTTCCAACTCCATGATCACCTTCATCACAGTGGTCACAATGCAGCTGGGAGACTAAGAGTAGGGTATCTAGAGAGACAATTGAAGAACAGTAGTGTGGTCATACACAAACTGTTCTTGGGGTGAATCTGGGGTCAGGTAGGCTGCGTCCAGTAGATTCCTACCAAGGACAACGCAAGAGCTCGTTTCTTACGTAAGGTAAAGCGATCTAAAACGAACGCACAAACAATCTTTGCCAGGAATCAAAGAATGAAGAGGAAAACCCGTCTTGCTAAAATTCTCTTGATAAATGAAAGTGAAGTTCATACGTGAAACACTGCCACGTAAAAAAAAGATCGTTTCGAATTTCCTTATTTTGTAATGTTTTAATATTTACGAGGTTCCATTCAAATAATAAAGAAATATTATTTATAGTACATATTTAAAAAAGAATGGAGACGCATATTATGTTTTGAGATGTTAAAAACTGCGGTTGCAACGGATTTACAAAGGAAGAGATCGGCAGTTAAAGAAAGTTTGTTGGTTATTCAGGAGAGTTGATTAGGAAAGCATTTCAAGGCCTCAAAAGGTCAGGAGTGGCCTTCTTCCGTCCCACGTGAATGGAAACTGATTTACTGAAGGTGCTATTGCCTGATGGACATTATCAACTGAAAATCTGTTTGGTTTTATTGATTTTTATGACAAACACTGAGAATCTATATTTGGTTTCTATTACTTTTTTTTTCATGCAAGTCCAGATTCAATATAAATAGAAGAAATACAAAGATGATGAGAAGAGAGTATGCAATGGAAGATTAAATATCATTGGAAGGCGAAAGAATTAATGAGGTAGTATCATTCTAGTATTTATGAACTATGATCTCCAATACAAGGTCTTTAGAATTAGAGTTTACTGAAGGATTGAAAAAAAAACAATACAGACAATGGCTTGTTTAAGTAAAATTTGGAAATCAAATCGCCTGAAATTACATATAAAAATCTGACTATATATCAGTTTAGTGAGATCAGTGTTACTATATGGACATGAATCATGGTATGACCATGAAACTATCTCCAATAGATGTAGTAGATTTGAGTGCAAAGCCCCCAGAAAGATATTGGGAATTAAATGGCAGGATAGGATTACAAGTGAAACTATAAGAGAGAGATAACTCGAGTGCCTTATTTGGATGAGATCAAGATGAGGGGTAGATGGAGAGGGTTTGGGCATGCTATTCAAACCCCCCCCCCCCCGAGAGATTAGTTCACCAAACGTTCAACTGGGCTCCACAAAACACTAGAAGAGTTGGAAGACCCAGGCGTACATGGCTGAGGAATATGAAGCGCAAAGTAAATTATGAATGTTGAAGTATTTAATTAAAGGCTCAAGATAGAGACGACTGGCGAAATCTAAAAGAAGCCCTTTGCGTTGATGGGCGTAGGAGGAGATAATGATGATTGACTGAGGAAATTCATTTAAATGAAATAATTCTGGTGACATTTTTCAAGGAATCTTTGCTTATCTTTTTCTTATCTTAGTCAGTTTCCCGAAACAATTGTCTTTCTATTGTTATAAGTCAAAATGAGAATGTTCATAATAAGTTCAATTTGGTTTATATTAATCATCAGACATTTTTGGGATCTGATTTAATCAGCATTATTATTAAGGAACACTTTCAATAAGAAATTGGCAGAGAATTTAAATTTAACAAATAATTTCCAAAATAAATAAAGCTTACTTTCTGTACTTTTTCATAAAAAACTTACATTACCATAGAGATTTCTCAGATGTAGAGTACTTACTGAATAATATCAATATTATTATTATAATAATCACCATTAGAATTTGGATATCTCGAAAATAAAATACTCTTTTTAGAAATGAAGTTTTATATTCCTTTGGTAACAAAATAAAGTTCTTATTTCAAAACATGAATTACGCAAGGAGGGTAAAAAATTAATTGAAATAAAACTGTCGAAATAAAGGCGTTGAATTTTTTCTGTCCCAGTCGGTCCGTTTCCTCTTCATACTTTTAGGATTAAATGAGAGTCCTGCAAGTTGCAGGAGGCTGTTCCATCCTTTTAATCTCTATTCATTAATTATATCCTCAGATTTCATTTCATTCGGGAAAGGAATGAAATAAATGTTGGGAAACAACACGAGCGTTAAGGCCAGTTCATGTTTGTTCTCTTTCACTGTCTCCTGTTCGGGTGTTTTAGTGTTTCTTTAATAGAGAATGAACTGTATTTAGGAAATATATTCCTTAATTGAAGCGAATACGTTACTTACTGCATATATGCCTCAGAAGTAAATTTAAAAGTAGTCATGTTTCCCTGTGCGTGCTTTCCTTCTTGCCGTTTCGTCAATTTGAAGAACAACTCTAACTACCTTCGTTAGTGAAATTGATCTCAAATTATTTGTGCAACCGAGTGTTTGTTTTACTCTGTTTGTCCAACTGACTGTCTATCTGTTCGTCCTCAACAAAGTTGCGTCTATTTCGATGTCTTTAGAAACTGACAATCAAGAAATATATGTCATTCACTGAGGTTGAATTGAGATTTTGGATGCACAAATGACTGTGGAACTAGGATTTTAAATTTAGAAATGATATGATACACATTGTTGTCGATACACGTCAGATAGAAGCAAATTAGATGTTCTTTAGAAAATAACTGCAGGCTACGACTCTAACATTAAGTTTAGAAGCAAAAGTATGTAATCCGACGTCGAAATCTTTGAATTTAACAGCTTCCTAATTCTGTCACTTATATGAAATTGAAAACTCGAGGGAACAAACAATCGAAGTAATTTATCACCTGAAATAGAAATTGTTCACCTTCAGTCAAAACCAACGTCGTTCACTTGGACTACATATTTGAGCAACTACAGCATGGTTGCCATTTCAGCTCGTTTCGCGCTAGATCTGGCGCGTTTTCTCGAAAGTGTAGTGCATTTTATTCTATTTAGAATGGCCATGTTATTTGACGCATTTTGGACAAATTTAGTGCGAAATATAGCGCTTTTTTCGGCAGATTATTCATATGATAAACTAATTGAATTTCACAATCTTTTGACTTACTGTAATGAAACATTTTTCACTTTATCATTGTTATATTAATATTGAAGGCAGCACTCTCTCTCTTTTCTCAAACTATGTTGTAGACTCGTACAGTAAAGTCAAGGGACTGGTTCTGTTAATAAGGATACTAATCCTATACAGATGCCGTTGGGAGGAGATAATAGGTAGGAGGAATAAGTCCTGAGCTTAACCCCAGCCCCGAGAGTCTGCTTAACTATGTCCTTCGGTCTGTTATTAATTTCAGTTAAGTTAATCAATTGCTCTCGTTTCATTGTCTGTGACTTTGTCCGTTAAAGGAAGCACTATATATATATATATATATATATATATATATATATATATATATATATATATATATATATATATATGTATATATATATGTATATATATATGTATATATATATATATATATATATATATATGTATATATATATATATGTATATATATATGTATATATATATATATATATATATATATATATATATATATATATACATATATATATATATATATATATATATATATATATATATGTATATATATATATATATATATATATATATATATATATATATATATGTATATATATATATATATATATATATATATATATATATATATATATGTATATATATATGTATTATATGTATATATATATATATATATATATATATATATATATATATATATATATATATATATATATATATATATATATTATTATGTATATATATATGTATTATATATATATATATATATATATATATATATATATATATATATATATATATATGTATATATATGTATATATATATATATATATATATATATATATATATATATATATATATATATATATATATATATATATAGATATAGATATATATATATATGATTTTTTCTGAATTTTTGGAAAATAAATAGAAACTAAAGTTTGATATTCCAGAGTTTAGTGAACTCGAATTGATAAACCAGAACATATTCTTATTCACTTAATATAGAAATATGATTGAATTAAAGCCATAATTTCATCTTATTGATTTATTAATTTGTTTAATAAAATTTTTCATCCCAATCTCACATCTGTAAAGATTTTACTTGGCATTTCGAAATAACTTGTAAAGTCTAACACATTTCCTACACCATAGTTTCTTATACCTTCTTACCCCATTATATTCTTGTCATCTCCTTTGGGAATCGACCTCCTATTAGAAGAGTATCTTCCTCCGAAGGCAACAGCATAAATAGTTGATTGGATTTTTATTAATCATATTGTCTGTTATATGCACACAGCCAATATTTTTTGAAAGTTAATTGGTAGATTGCAAAATAATAATAATAATAATAATAATAATAATAATAATAATAATAATAATAATAATAATAATAATAATAATAGTATCTCAACCCATGGATTTGTGTCTTACAATGGTAATATTATTTTTTGTTTTATTTTTAAACTGTATTTTTTTTTTACCTTTATAGTCTTTCTTTAATTATTTTTCCTCACCAGGTTTCCTCTTCTTATTGCCATGGGTTCCTATCAGCCCAGGTTACTTTACTGGCGAAATCCGATTAGTGAGTGAATGCCCATCACTGACCCGAGAAAGAATTTAGGAAAAGGGGCAAAGTTTATGAAAAGTTCTTTTTCATTGAAATTTTAAATTTAAAGTAATCATTTTAATTCTAACAATTAAATAGAATCTTTCTCTCTTTATTCTCGAAATACAAAGTAGGAAGCATTGTGTGTTTTTTCCTTAAGTATTCTACGATCAATTTCATAAATTTGATAAAATATAGGGCCTTTTACAGCGATTTTGAGAAAGGATTTAGCGGGTTTCTGGCGTGGTTTGGAGGCTCTTGTAGCGCGTTTTCAAAATAAGAAATGGCAACAACCCTGAACTAGAGGGGCACTCAGTAGAGCGCAGACCTCCTCCACGGCAGCTTATTTCTCGACCTTTTACTCAACCTTGACCACTCATATATCAACCAAGTTTGAAGTCTCTGTGACAACTTATGGCTGATTACGTGAATTTTGCTTGCTTTGACCTTGACCTTTGACCTTGACCTTCCAAAATTTAATCATTTCCAGCTCTTCACATAACACTTAATCCCTGCCAGTTCCATTACTCTATGATTAAAATTGTGGCCAGGAAGATCCTCAAAAACACACATGCGCACAAACACACAAACGGGGTAAAACAATACCTCCTTCCAGCTTCATTGGCGGAGGTGACAACCAGAACATCGACCGTTGTAATGAAAGAACAGAGAATTTTTTTTTTTTTTTTATTTATCAACGCTTATAATAATTTTACGATAGAAAGTGAAATCTCTTAGTGATTCACAGAGCATTTGATGATGTTTCCATAGTCCAGAAAGCTTAAGTATCTGTAGGAAGAGAAGAGAAGAGAAGAGAAGAGAAAAGCGTTAAGAATAGTCAAATGAAGATCCAACATAAGAACAAAGGGAGAGACGTTCAAGATTTGCAAATATCCAGTGGCGCAGCTTAAGGAAACAACACACTTCGTTTATCGACTTGGCATAACATAAATTTCAAAGATTCCTCTTTCTGTATATCAAACATTTTCATATATCTCTACACATTTTCTACTTTTCTCTCTCTCTCTCTCTCTCTCTCTCTCTCTCTCTCTCTCTCCTCTCTCTCTCTCTCTCTCCGTACGTCCTACAATAGATAAAACTATATGTATCTTCGTTTGCCACCAATGTATCAGGAGAGATTCCTGCAAGGTGATCCCGCTGAGGAGAATTTGTTACAAAAACACTGGGCCGATTCCTGCAGCTTCCCCAGCCACTTGGGGCGAAAGAATTCCCAAAAATATCTGCCAAGAGACTGTACCA
>NC_090736.1:27252755-27265255 GCF_036898095.1 Palaemon carinicauda
ATCAAAATATGGAAGACAAAAAAGAACTTCTAAAGTATAATGCCGTTACTTTGAGTAAATAATATATTTCATTCGTAATGTGAACACCTTACATTTGCACTTTATATAACCCGAACCTTACTTTTTATCCATGCTTTTATAATAATAATAATAATAATAATAATAATAATAATAATAATAATAATAATAATAATAATCTTTATTTCAGCAAGGGCCATATACAGATTTACAATAAGGGTACAGTGCTGTTACACTTATGACATCAGTAAAGAAAGGATAAGAAATGCAATAATGATTATCTTCATTTTTTCGGCACTGGTCTACCGAATTGGATTAGGATGACAATCTGTTCATCTTTGTTCATTTTGAAAATGACAGTTATCCTCGAGAAAGTTGTTAATTCTTCAATACTATTTTACGTAAATTTCAGTTTTTCTATTAATCATAGTACGCTCTCTAGAGTTCAGTTGTCAATTATTTTACCTATTTGGAAACAAATTTCAATACAATAACTTACGTTAAATTGATAATTCTTCCATTTTTTTTTGCAAGATAACCTAATACAAGTACATATTTAAGGCCAATAATTTTTCCTTCACTGTCTTTCGTAGAGTATTTATTGTACCATAACTGCTAACAAAAAATTATGTTCTGTTGATGATTTCACAGATGTAATATATATATATATATATATATATATATATATATATATATATATATATATATATATATATATATATATATATATATATATATATATATATATATATATATATATATAATATAGGAGATGGTGAAAAGTGCTAGCTTTTTTAAAAAGAAAGATAAAAATAAGTATACATGGGTAAGAGTGGCAAATGGAAGAGTAGTAGAAAGGGCATTAATGGATTATGTGTTGATAACTAAAAGAATGTTTGGAAGATTGATAGACGTGCACGTGCTTAGGGGTATGGCTAACGGTATGTCTGATCATTTTTTGGTGGAAGGAAAATTGGTTGTAGCAAAAGAGTGGGGGAATAGAGTAGGTGGATGTAAAAGGGAGCTAGTGAGGGTTGAAGAGCTAATAAAACCGGGGGTAAAAAGTAAATATCAGGAAAGGTTGAAAATGGCATATGACGAGGTGAGAGTAAGAGAAACTGGTAATTTAGAGGAGGAGTCGAAGTTAGCAAAAGAAAATTTTGTTGGGATTGCAAGTGATGTATGTGGCAAGAAGGTTGTTGGAGGCAGCATGAGGAAGGGCAGTGAATGGTGGAATGAAGGAGTGAAGGTAAAAGTGGAAGAGAAAAAGAGGGCTTTTGAAGAATGGCTGCAGAGTAATAGTATAGAGAAGTATGAAAAATATAGAGAGCAAAAGGTGGAAGTAAAGTGCAAGGTACGTGAGGCAAAGAGGGCAGCTGATCTGAGGTGGGGTCAGGGACTGGGTCAGTCATATGAAGAGAATAAGAAGAAGTTTTGGAAAGAAGTGAAGAGAGTAAGGAAGGCCGGCGCAAGAATTGAAGAGACAGTGAAAGATGGAAATGGAAGGTTGTTAAAAGGAGAGGAGGCAAGGAAAAGGTGGGCGGAATATTTTGAAAGTTTGCTGAATGCTGAGGATGATAGGGAGGCAGATATAATTGCTGTTCCAGGTGTTGAGGTGCCAGTAATGGGAGATGAGAATGAGAGAGAGATTACAATAGAGGAAGTGAGGAGAGCACTAGATGAAACGAGAGTAGGAAAAGCATCTGGTATGGATGGTGTGAAAGCTGAGATGTTGAAGGAAGGGGGTGCGACTGTACATGAATGGTTGGTGAGATTGTTTAATGTGTGTTTTGTGTTATCATTGGTACCAGTAGATTGGGTCTGTGCATGTATTGTACCACTATATAAGGGTAAGGGAGATGTGCATGAGTGTTGTAATTCAAGAGGTATTAGTTTGTTGAGTGTAGTTGGAAAAGTGTATGGTAGAGTACTGACTAATAGGATTAGGGATAAAACAGAGAATGCAATCTTGGAAGTACAGGGTGGTTTTAGAAGAGGTAGGGGTTGTATGAATCAGATTTTTACAGTTAGGCAGATATGCGAGAAATATTTAGCAAAAGGTAAGGAGGTGTATGTTGCGTTTATGGATCTGGAGAAAGCATATGATAGAGTTGATAGGGAAGCAATGTGGAATGTGATGAGGTTATATGGAGTTGGTGGAAGGTTGTTGCAAGCAGTGAAAAGTTTCTACAAAGGTAGTAAAGCATGTGTTAGAATAGGAAATGAAGTGAGCGATTGGTTTCCGGTGAGAGTGGGGCTGAGACAGGGATGTGTGATGTCGCCGTGGTTGTTTAACTTGTATGTTGATGGAGTGGTGAGAGAGGTGAATGCTCGAGTGCTTGGACAAGGATTAAAACTGGTAGGCGAGAATGATCATGAATGGGAGGTAAATCAGTTGTTGTTTGCGGATGATACTGTACTGGTAGCAGACACAGAAGAGAAGCTTGACCGACTAGTGACAGAATTTGGAAGGGTGTGTGAGAGAAGGAAGTTGAGAGTTAATGTGGGTAAGAGTAAGGTTATGAGATGTACGAGAAGGGAAGGTGGTGCAAGGTTGAATGTCATGTTGAATGGAGAGTTACTTGAGGAGGTGGATCAGTTTAAGTACTTGGGGTCTGTTGTTGCAGCAAATGGTGGAGTGGAAGCAGATGTACGTCAGAGAGTGAATGAAGGTTGCAAAGTGTTGGGGGCAGTTAAGGGAGTAGTAAAAAATAGAGGGTTGGGCATGAATGTAAAGAGAGTTCTATATGAGAAAGTGATTGTACCAACTGTGATGTATGGATCGGAGTTGTGGGGAATGAAAGTGATGGAGAGACAGAAATTGAATGTGTTTGAGATGAAGTGTCTGAGGAGTATGGCTGGTGTATCTCGAGTAGATAGGGTTAGGAACGAAGTGGTGAGGGTGAGAACGGGTGTAAGAAATGAGTTAGCGGCTAGAGTGGATATGAATGTGTTGAGGTGGTTTGGCCATGTTGAGAGAATGGAAAATGGCTGTCTGCTAAAGAAGGTGATGAATGCAAGAGTTGATGGGAGAAGTACAAGAGGAAGGCCAAGGTTTGGGTGGATGGATGGTGTGAAGAAAGCTCTAGGTGATAGGAGGATAGATGTGAGAGAGGCAAAAGAGCGTGCGAGAAATAGGAATGAATGGCGAGCGATTGTGACGCAGTTCCGGTAGGCCCTGCTGCTTCCTCCGGTGCCTTAGAGGACCGCGGAGGTAGCAGCAGTAGGGGACTCAGCAGTATGAAGCTTCATCTGTGGTGGAAATGTGGGAGGTTGGGCTGTGGCACCCTAGCAGTACCAGCTGAACTCGGCTGAGTCCCTGGTTAGGCTGGAGGAACGTAGAGAGTAGAGGTCCCCTTTTTTGTTTTGTTTCTTGTTGTTGTCGGCTTCCCCCCAAAGTTGGGGGAAGTGCCTTTGGTATATGGATATGGATATATATATATATATATATATATATATATATATATATATATATATATATATATATATATATATATGAGATAATGCCGCTAGAGAGTTATGGGGTCCTTTGACTGACCAGACAGTACTATATTGGATCCTTCTCTCTGGTTACAGTTCATTTTCCCTTTGCCTAAACTCTCCCTCTCTCACACACACACCGAATAGTCTGGCCTATTCTTTACATATTCTCCTCTGTCCTCATACACCTGACAACACACAAATTACCAAATTATTCTTCTTCACCCAAGGGGTTACTGCACTGTCATTTTTCAGTGGCCAATTTCCTCTTGGTAAGGGTAGAAGAGGCTCTTTAGCTATGGTAAGCAGCTCTTTTAGGAGAAGGACACTCCAAAATCTAACCATTGTTCTCTAGATTTCGCAAGTGCCATAGCCTATGTACCATGGTCTTCCACTGTCTTGGGTTAGAGTTCTCTTGCTTGAGAACTGTTCTATCTTATTTCTGTTGTTCTTGTTTTGTTAAAGTATTTTTAGTTTATAAAGGAGATATTTATTTCAATGTTGTTACTGTTCTTAAAATAAACTATACAATCCACTATATAATACAAAGTAGGCTACTGTATGTCTTTAATTCTAATTGTCCTGCCTTCTCTTTTATAAGGCCCAAATACTACACAGTTTACTAGAGGTTTTATTCCAATTGTGGCCAAGCTATGGAAATATCTTCTTAATCAAAGAAATGAATTAAAGGAACTTCAGAAGTTCAAGCGTAGGTCAAATAATTTTCTGTTGACCAAGTCTCGTCTCATAATTTATATGTTAATTATCTGTTCAACATTGTCATTCATTATATATATATATATATATATATATATATATATATATATATATATATATATATATATACATATATATACATACATATATGCATATATATATATATATATATATATATATATATATATATATATATATATATATATATATGTGTGTGTGTGTGTGTGTGTGTGTATATATATATATATGCGTATATATGTATGTATGTATATATGTATATATATATATATATATATATATATATATATATATATATATATATATATATATATATATATATATATATATATATAATAAATACCAATGCTAAACAGATAATTAACATATAAATTATGAGGCGAGACCAACTCAACAGAAAATTATTTGACCTAAGTTTGAACTTCTGAAGTTCCTTTAATTCATCTATTTGATTAAGAAGATATTTCCAAAGTTTGGCCACAATTGGAATTAAACTTTTTGTAAACTGTGTAGTATTTGGGCCTTATAAAAGAAAAGGCAGGACAATTGGAATTATGGACATTATTGAATTGGATATTATTATGGACATTATTGGACGTATTGAATTGTATAGTTTGGGAAAATTTGAAAGCAAAATATAATCAAATTACGAGCAGTATCGCAAAATGGTAAAGCACACAGGTCTAGTGGGATGGACGTAGCGTGATTCAGGTAAATCCTCCAATTTTGGCCCCAAGACAATGCATCAAAGCAAAATCGGCCTCCTGTCTAATTAATTTTAACATCAATGCCTTATATTACTTCTGCTCTTCCTTTGAAGCACAATGTAGGCTGCACGTTATTATTATTATTATTATTATTATTATTATTATTATTATTATTATTATTATTATTATTATTATTATTATTATTATTATTACCACCCCGTTAAGCTACAACCCTAGTTGAAAAAGCAGGATACTATAATCCCAAGGGCTTAAACAGGGAGAATAGCCCAGTGAGGAAAGAAAACCAGTAAAAATAAAATATTTTAAGAACAGTAAGAACATCAAAATAAATATTTCCTATATAAACTATAAATACTTTAACAAAACAAGAGGAAGAGAAATAAGATGGAATAGTGTGCGCAGAAATCTCTCAGCAGTAATTCTTACTTTCTTTTTTCACTTTTCATTCGTTCTTTTCTTTACCTTCCTACTACACAACTTCTGTGACTTACTTTACTTCGGTTTTCACTTTACATTTAAGATAGGAGATAAACTTGAAAAAATTACCCAGTGGTTTTGTTTACCTAATATAAAAGAAACTAGCAGGGCATGGCGGACGTACCAACGGGCAAAATCCCGGCCAAACAGAAGGCAGGACAAAACGAACGACAGACAGTCAAATGGTCAAGCAGACAGTTCAAATACTACCATGTTTTTTTTCCGTTTCATTATTTTTAACAATTATTAGACTGGCCACTGTTCCATTCGTTTCAAGGGTGATCTCGCAATTCCCACTCAATGGCACTGGAACATGGTCACAACTTACAACAAAGTTCAAAGGATAAGGACACTCACTCTTTCTAATTCCACATGACCCCCGATGATCGGTCTGATTAAAAAGGGAACATAAAAAGCTTTGAGCAAAAAGCTGTCTCTCCCATCCTGCGTTCGAGTCTCATGGACGGATCCAGACATTTTTTTGTGGGGGGCCGGGGGATCTTGCTATCCCATGGGTATATGCTAGAGGTTAAGTTTTATGGCATCGATTTAGTAAAAAAAAATATATATAATAACTTTTACATCGATTATAAAGAAAGAGAGTCTTTATATTAATTGTTTCAGCAACTGATTCCTTTCCTCTATTCTTATTCCATTTTCCTTGGCCTCTATAATTTCAGTTTTTCTCAAGGGCTTGTAGCCAGGTTTATTCTCCTCGTTAAAGGTCTTTTTTTTTATTAAGTAAGGGTAGTAGGTTGTCAATACCTACCAAAAGAAGCCATGTAACTATCAAACTCCTAACGGGATCATCATTCATCAAATGCTGATGATAATAGGAAGAGTAGAAAACTACATTCACATACACGATTATGTCTTGGAGACTCAATATTTACTAAACCCACATTCAGCTATCTAATCAAAGTGACCACGCCCCTTTTTTTTATTGCTGACGTAGCTGATTGGCTCACTATATAGTGCTGGTTCTCTTCTCTTTTATTCATATTAGATGTTTGTACATTCATAATCAGAACCATTTCACGGGATCATGATAAAAAAAAGGGTACATGAAATTTCAAAATAATTTAAAAGCACCAATACTTAGGTGAAATGCGTTATCTGTTAGATATTAATTTCACAAAAGGTCAAAGTCAAGGACAAGATTCCCTATTTCTTCATCTTGTAATAAACATCTTGAAGAGATGCAAACGACACTGAAAGAAAGATTTAGCTTAAATACTTTCCTTAGATTCTTGAAGGCGACTATAATTTCCAATTTTCTTCAGCTTTTGAGTATATGTTCCAGTGTAGTTCATTTTATAGCTTCAAATATCATTTAAAGGTTTAAAAAAGTTTAAAGGCCGCTCATGAATGGCAGAGACAAGGGACATTGACAATGCCTTAACAGGACATTGTCCTATATATACTTACGATCAGCGTCCAGGCCCCATCTCCACTCAAGCTAGGACCAGGGGGGTGGGGGTGGGGGGGTTGGGGGCGGGGTAATGGCTGGTGATGATTCAGCTGGTAGATCTAGTGGCTCCCCCAAACCTGCCATCCTTAGCTAATAAGGAGGGTGAACTTGCAAACACTACAAGAAACTATCGAGCTTAAGCGGATCTCGAACCGGAGTCCGGCAGAACGCTAGGCAGAGACATTTCCAATATGATGCCACAACAAAATTAAAAGAGTACCTACACCGTTTACCGTTGTGACGGGCCAAGGATAGGTTGTGAGTCAAAGGCGAGATGAATGCAACTGAGTAACTTTATTGCAGACACATCGAGTATATATACACTCTAGGTTCCGGTAAGAAGGTCACAAAATACAAGCATGCTATTTCTTGTCAAACCGGCAACCGGTTTTGGTAACAGTTAACGATAAAGTAGGCAGACAGGTTAATACAAGTTGCTGTCAGTGCGAGGGGAGAGAGAAGATACAATGGATAATATATACAAAAAAGAGAAATGTCGTTACTATGTACGAGTTCCGAAGGTGATATATCTTACAGCAGAGCCTCTTGTATCGTTTTTTATCTCGCCTTAATTTCTTCGTGAACGAGAAGAGTAATGGGTTCTTAATGTCCTATTACTTGAAGAAACAAGTTGAGAAATTTACATTCCTTGTGTGTATTAGTCTTCTGTATAATACCGTCACCAGATGCAAATGAACGTTTGGGCAACTGATATAGATTGATCATGGTGAGGTTAACACTACGTGTAAACTGTGCCCATTTGTTTTGTTTTCGTACAATTGCTGAATAAATGTTGATCAAAATAACTATCTTTGAGTTTCATACTTATGTTTTAAAGATTGTTAGCTTTGAATATTGAGGATAATTAATATAGATTTTCTAATTATCGGACTTGAAAAATTAAAGCAAGTTTTTTAATGTTTCCACTTTGTATATGAAGTGAATAGCAAGTGTTTTATAGCTTTCAATAAACTATTAAAACCAATTTGCGTGAAGGGTAAGATGACTCGAAAATGTACCCTTTTATTTTCACTCCACTTAAAGAATGGGGATTGATATCAGTTCTACAAAACCATCTACTATGGGGTCTTCTTGTAGCCCTAATATATTCCTGAGAACACGGTCTATAGTATATGCTAATGTGTGGGTTTATCTTTGTAAAGAATGCAGTACATAAACGTGGTTACGTACACCTGGACACAGGAATTCTTGATACACCTTGCTCTGAAGAAGTGCACCCTGTCACACTGTAGCTGCGATGAGAGTTCCTGTGTGTAGATCCAACCCACCATCTTTGCCGTGTCTCTCTATGCTATTATTATTATTATTATTATTATTATTATTATTATTATTACTTGCTAAGCTACAACTCTAGTTGGAAAAGCTTGATGCTATAAGCCCAGGGACTCCAACAGGGAAAATAGCCCAGTGAGGAAAGGAAAGAAGGGAAAATAAAATATTCAAAGAACAGTAACATCATTAAAATTAATATCTCCTATATAAACTATCAAAACTTTAACAAAACAAGATGAAGAGAAATAAGGTAGAAGAGTGTGCCCGAGTGTACCCTCAAGCAAGTGAACTCTAACCCAAGGCAGTGGAAGACCATGGTGCAGAGGTTGTGGCAGTACCCAAGACGAGAGAACAATAATTTGATTTTGGAGTGTCTTTCTCCTAGAAGAGCTTCTTTGGTTATTCACCGCGCAGAAAGGTTGTGACAAGGTATATGAATTCCTGTGTCTAACTGTAACTATAATTCTATATCATTTTGCACATACATAGTTATGTTCAAGAGAACAATGGTGATTCTCAAGAGCAAAATGATTCTACTCTCAGATTTTTATCAGGTTTTGCTTGAAGGTTTAAAAGGTTTAAAGGCCGCTCATGAAGGACAGAGGCAAGGGAGAGTGACATTGCCCTATCAAAAAGGACAATGCCCTAGAGACTGAACATATGATTAGCGCCCAAGCCCAATCTCCACCCAAGCTAGGAGGCAAGGAGGGCCAGGCAATGGCTGCTGATGATTCAGCAGATTGACCTATAGACTCCCCCAAAACCCCTATCCATAGCTCACAAGGGTGGTGAGGTTGCAGCGACCAAAGAAACTAACGACTTTGATCGGGACTCGAACCAAAGTCTGGCGTTCACCAATGAGGGACGTTACCGCATCGGTCACGACAACCTTATTCCCAGTTAATGAATAATAGACAGGAATAAAAGTGTCGGAGTTTTCTGTAGACAAAAGTTTTCCAACGAAAGAAAAAAAAGGAGACTTTAACTGTAAAGGTTACTCGTTGGAATGTTATTTCCAATAATTGACACGTGAATGCTTTAGTAAACAGTGAAACAAATTATTTTTGTCCGGGGTAAGAAATAGTTTAACAAAATTAAATAAAATATCGTTTGTTTCTTAAAAATTTTCTAGCGTCTGACAACAGCAGACAAGTTATGCAAATGAACAATTTATAGTTTGTAAAGAAAATCCAAAATAGAAAATGGTTCCTCTGCTACAGGCGTCCGCTGAACTTTTACCGCTCACCCGGACTTTTAACTTGGACTGACAGTTACTTTTACACAAAAAAAAAAAAAAAATATGGTTATGTCACTCAACATTTTTTTCTCTTTGCTTAACAGTAAAAGAAAAAAAAAGGAATGTTCGCTTTGACACACTCAAAGTTAGTTTGAATACGGAGGGAAAGAAAATATTAGAATTAATTTTTATCGGAAAGCTAACCCGACAACGCACAAATTTAATGAATTTCGATTAATGGGTTAAAAAATGGATCTTAAATTAATTTTGTACACTCAAATTGCTTTCAATCATTAAGGGTTGTGGTGGCCGATGTAGTAACGTCCTTGACTGGTGCTCGCCTGACTGGGGTTGGAGTCCAGCTCAAACTCGTTAGTTCCTTTGGTCGCTGCAACCTTACCATCCTTGTGAGCTAAGGTTAGGGGTTTTTGGGGAGCCTATAGTTCTATCTGCTGAGTCATCAGCAGCCATTGCTAGGCCCTCCTTGGTCCTAGCTTAGGTGGAAATGGGTCTAGGGCGCTGATCATATGTGTATATGGTCAGTCTCTAGGGCATTGTCTTGCTCGATAAGGCAATGTCTCTGTCCTTTGTCTATACCACTCATGACCGGCCTTTGAACCTTTAAATCGGCGGTTTCCCGAGTCACCCTTTAAGGCATATTTATTGCCGTAAAAATACAACTTATGAAATCATGTATTTGATTAGGTCTCCTTCATTGTTCAGATATCCCAGTCGTATTTCTTTTGGCACGTTAAAGTTCAATCTAATTTTTTTTTGGAATTAACCGCCTATATCACAACTCTTAAAGTCCTTTGGTATTATAAATGTCTTTTTCATGTTTATCCAGTTATTAGGATTTACAATCTTCCTTGATATCTATCATCACTAGTCAAGGGCATCAGCTAATAAACTTCATTAACATTAATCTAACCTGCCAAATGAACAGCGTTACTATCACAATGTTGAACATGGTAAATTTAAAACTCATGTAGACTATGGCAGATTTTGTAAGCAACTAGTGAATATCATCACAAGTAATCAGATTTCAATTAGTATTTCATCTTTACAAGAATCTTTATGATTTTATGTTAGTGGCATTTAGCAGAGGATCATCAGAGGACACTCCTAAATCAAACCATTGTTCTCTAGTCTTGGGTATTGCCATAGCCCCAGTACCATGGTCTTCCACTGTCTTGGGTTAGAGTACACTCGGACACACTGTCCTATCTTATTTCTTTTCGTCTTGTTTTGTTAAAGTTTTTATAGTTTATATAGGAGATCTTGATTTTAATGTTACTCTTCTTAAAATATTTTATTTTCCTTTTTTCCCTTCCCTCACTGGGCTATTTTCCCTGTTTGAGCCCGTGGGCTTTTAGTACCCTGCTTTTCCAACTAGGGTTGTAGCTTAGCAAGTAATAGTAATAATAATAATAATAATACAAAATACCGTAGAAGGTGTGTAAGATACCTAAAACTTGCGAATCATTTACTAACTCATATTCAAAACGTATTCTAATTTGTTGGATAAAAGTTTAAGTTTTTTTTTCCAAAATGTATGAAGATGATTTTATTTATACATATGAATGTTAAAATATATGAGGCGTAAAACCGCGTTTATAATCTCTTTTATAAATTGGAATGAATATACCATTACCTTTTTCCTTATTATTATTATTATTATTATTATTATTATCATTATTATTATTATTATTATTATTAATAAAGATACATCCATAGTTGGAAGAGTAGGATGGAATAAGCCCAAGAGCTCCAACAGGGACAAATAGCACAGTGAGGAAAGGAAATAGCGAAATAAACAAACTACAATAGAAGTAACGAACAATTAATATAAAATATTTCAAGATCAACAACAACATTAAAAGAGATCTTGCATATACAAACTATAAAGAGAGACATGTCAGCCTGTAATTTGAACTTTTGAAGATCCAGCGATTCAACTTAGTAACAGCTGGAATAAAACTTCTAGAATATTTCTATTTTGACGGCCTTAATAATAGTTCTCACATTACGTTTCATGACCTTCGATTTTAGAGGGAGGGAATTGAACCCTTCACGCTTAGAACTGAACCATCTATGTTTGAACCCTTTCAACCAAGTCGTAACTCTGTCATGAACGCCTGCCTAATATAATCCTACATTCGCTATCAAGGTTTTCTGAGGCTATGCCAGTAGGAAATTACTCTTGATGAATAATTCATTTGCCAACAAAATGCAAATCGTCAAAAATTTCAGATATGAAATTGATTTAAAGCTGTATTATTCCTCTGCAAAAAATAAGAGTATCAAAGAAATTACTAATATGAATGTATACTATCTATATTTTACATATACCTATACATGCACACACATAACTCTTAATATGTATCAATCGATTATTTAAAAAGAAGAAAAAGAAGATAAATAAGTATTTGGATATCGCAATCCTCATGAATATTTCTCAAGTATAGAGAAAATATTCAGAAATTTGAGATAATTCAAAATATACATCGAGTCCAAAAATGACAACGTCTATGATATGAAATCTATCAATTATTTAAAAGGATACTCCGGAATTAGCTATAACTAATTCCCGTGAATTTCAGAAATTGCAAAGTCTATCATAGCAAATCTATCTGTTATCAATTTGGCAAAAGTTTAATCAGAGAATTAATGATAAAAACCACATGGAATCTTGGGATAAGAATATCATATGAACTCTCCAATATTAAAAGATAAGAAATTAAAGATAGATTATATCTATGTAAATCCCGGAGCATTATTAAAAGCATGAGAGCATCCAAACTAGATTCTGGAGCGTGCAGTGAGCCTTTGGATTTCAGCCAGTTGCTATTCCGTCTATAATTGGATGAGTCTCTCCTAGTCTCTCACACAGCCTATCCCAGCAACTGTTTTTTATTTTATTTATTTATTTATTTTTTTTAAAGCTTATGGCTCTGTGCTATGTCAAGTGCCAACTGGAATTAATATCCGTTTTGAAGGGATCATATTTACTTTGTTAAATCAAATATGCTTTGAAAGCACTCTTTCATTTTCGGGTTAT
>NC_090736.1:27267755-27270255 GCF_036898095.1 Palaemon carinicauda
CTTGTAAGATCTGGCGGCATGAAGTAAATTTTCCCATGACCTGACGTATGCGCTGGAGATCGTCGGAGGATGTTGTAGAAGGAAAAAATTCGGGCAGCGGCAATCAACGGGTCGCCATACACCATTTCAGCTGCCGAGACGTCGAGGGCGTCTTTAGGAGTGGTCCTTAGTCCCAGGAGGGTCCAGGGAAGCTGAGTAAACCAGTTGGAATCCTTGCAGCGGGACATCAAAGCTGCTTTGAGGGTGCGGTGAAAACGTTCAAGCATTCCATTGGCAGCGGGGTTGTAGGCCGTTGTCTGATGTAGGGTGATGCCCAGGAGATTCGCTAATGATGTCCACAATTGAGAGGTGAAAGTGGTTCCCCTGTCGGAAGTAATATACTCAGGGATACCAAATCTTGCAATCCATCCAGAGAGTAAGGCAGATATACATGAGGCGGAGGTTGCAGTTTCCATGGGGAATGGCTTCAGGCCGAGTGGAGCGGTCGATTGACGGTAAACAGGTAAAGATGTCCTTCTGATGTGGGTAGGGGGCCTACAACGTCGACGTGAATGTGTGCGAAACGACGCTGAGGTTGAGGAAACGTGCCCACTCCGGAATCCTTGTGTCAATGTACTTTGGAAAGTTTGGCAAGAAGTCCAAGGCGCAAACCCAATCCTTAGCATCCTTAGAAATGCTGTGCCAAATGAACTTTGCCTTCAGCAGCTGTTGCAGTAAGATACTGCACGAGGGGATGTGAAAGGCCCATGGAATGAAATCCAACACCTGCCGTCACATGGGAGCATGAATCCAAGGTCGCGGTCTACCAGTACTGACGTCACAGAGGAGGGTGGTGTTGGAGTCTTTCGAGGGGGAAGTCTTCCACAACGGTAGGAACGTGCAGGATGTCCATACATACTTGATTCTCTGGATCCTGTCGTTGGGCTTCAGCAGGGGGGCGTTGTAATCCAATCCCAGTTGAACGGCAGTCAACGTGTTTCTGACATGGCATCGGCAACGGGATACATTTTCCCAGGGATGTATTGAAGGGTGCAATTGTATTCACCCACGGCGGAGAGATGTCGGCGTTGCCAGGCAGACCAGGCATCAGACTGTCGAGTAAAGGCGTGCGCCAGAGGGCATGTGGTCTGTGCAAATGACGAAGGGCGTACCTTCTAAGAAATGGCGAAAGTGACGGACAGCCAAGTGCACCGCCAGCAATTCTCGATCAAAGGTAGAATAAACCGATTCTGCCTTGGACAGTTTTTCTGCTGAAGAAAGCCAATGGGCGGGGGGAGAGCCGTTGACCACCTGCTCGAGTACTGCACCAATAGCGACGTCCGCTGGCATCAGTGGAGAGAAGAAGAGGGGCATGTGGGATAGGAAAAGTGAGAGCCGCAGCAGTTGATAGGGCCTTCTTTGCATTGCAGAAGAACGCTGCTTCTTGAAGGGGACCCCACTTCAGGTCCTTTGATTTGCCCTTGAGGGAGGCATAGAGGGAGCAAGAGTGGCGGCAATGGCTGGCAGAAAACAGTGATAATAGTTGATCATGCCCAAGAATTTCTACAGAGCTTTGATGGTCGAGGGCACGGGGGAAGTTCTGAACGGCTGCTACCTTCTCAGGGAGGGGGTGGACTCCTTCAAGAGTGATGCGGTGCCCTAAGAATGACACTTCGTTGGCGCCAAAGGTACACTTGTCGTACCGGACTACAAGGCCCTTTTGTTGCAGGCGGTCGAGCCCGATGCGCAGGTGATGGAGGTGTTCCTCTTTTGAGGAGGAGAACACAAGTATTTCGTCCACATAACATACACAGAAAGGGAGGTCCCCTAAGATGCCATCCATGAGGACGTTGAAATTTGGCCCCAGCATTACGAAGGCCAAAACAGGAGGTAATTGAAGGTGTATGTACCAAGCGGAGTGGTGATGGCAGTCTTGGGGATGTCTTCTGGGTTCATAGGCACCTGATAATACCCCTTCAGGAGGGTCGAGCGTAGAGAGAACCTTTGCTTTGTGCAGTTGGAGGTCATGTCGGCAATGTTTGGGAGGGGTTTAGTGATCCAGTTCTGTTTGCATGTTCAGGCGCCTGTAATCCCCGCACGGACGGAGGGAGCTGTCTTTCTTCAGAACGATGTGTAAGGGTGACGACCATGGGCTGGAGGCCTTTTGGCAAAGGCCATTTCCTCCATTTCGGCGAACGTCTGTATTGGCTGCTGCTAATCCTTCCGGTGCAAGACGTCTGAATTTTGCGAAGACTGGGGGTCCCGTAGTCTTGATATGGTGATAAATACCGTGCTTGGCAGGAACCGTTTTGGCGAAGTTCTGGACGGAAAATTTCCGGGTACGACGTGAGAAGGTGGGTTTAGGCATCCGTGGGTACACTAATGTGGAGAGCGAGGTTAGAGGGGGTGGGTTGAAGAGGTGTCGACAAGTACGAGTCTGCGTTGACCAATCGTCGGTGGGTGACATCGACCAGAAGGGGAAAATGAGAGAGGAAATCCGCACTGAGGATTGGCAATGTGA
>NC_090736.1:27275255-27277755 GCF_036898095.1 Palaemon carinicauda
TTTTTTTTCCTAGGTTAAGTCTCTCCTCTGTAAATGTGAAAATAAATTTTCAATAATAAAAATTACATTAATATCTGTATTTTCTTTAATCCTTTTATTTTGATGCATGCCTTAGAGAAATTAATTGGCTATATTATATTGTATATTATAATTATTATATCAATAAATTTAATTACTGAAAAAAATGCAGTCATTGCAAGACTGAAAAATTAATTATTTAATAACATAATAAGGCTAAGATATAAGGTGAAATAATTATTATCACAGCAGTCTTAAAAGGAAAAAAAAAAAAAAAAAAAAAAAACTTCCCTCTGAGAATCCTTAAGAAATAAACAAATTCATTCCAAGACTACCACAACATGCACTGCAGGGGGCCACACCCATGCCTTATCTTGGGCAGTTGTAACCTACAAAATTCCCACGGCCACTTGACAGGTGACACCGGGCCTCGTCTGGGCAGATGAGGCCCGCTAATTTGCCTCGGGCATTTCTCTCCGCCCGACCTCTCTATATTGGCCTTGGTTAAGGTCAAAGGTCAATGTCGAGGTCGAGAAATAAGGTGCCGCAGCGAAGGTCTGCGCTCTAATAAGTGCCCCTCTAGTTTTAGCATGCAATGCTCTCCATTTCTTGATAGTGGGTGACCCTGTTTTGGGCACGAGGATTGTTCTTTGCATTCAGATGCAATTTCGAGTATAAAAGGGAAGCGTTGTAAGACTGAAGGAAAGTTCCCAGGAGGTGATGGAACACCAAAGTTCACCTCCCTCCTGGGACCTACAGGACCGACCTACCCTTTCCTCACTCATTTTCTTTCAACTTAATATCATATTGATGTATCCTTCTCTCTCTCTCTCTCTCCCCCCCCTCTCTCTCTCTCTCTCTCTCTCTCTCTCTCTCTCTCTCTCTCTCTCTCTCTCTCTCTCTCTCTCTCTCTCTCTCTACCGCTAAATATCTAGACTGATATGCACACACAGGCACAAACAAAGATTTGACCCCTCTGACCACCTTCCAATTTCCTCTCAGGGTACCCCGTCTAACAAGGGTATGGCTACTCCCTCTCCTGCTTACCCTAGGGACGGAAAAAGATCCAGTAGTTATACGTCTAACAATGCACAAAGTGTAATCGGAAAGAAACATACTCATACACACATATATAAGTGCATATATATATATATATATATATATATATATATATATATATATATATATATATATATATATATACATATATATATATATATATATATATATATATATAACATTGTATATATACATATATATATATATATATATATATATATATATATATATATATATATATATATATATATATTATTACTACTATCCAAGCTACAACCCTAGTTGGAAAAGCAAGATGCTATAAGCCCAGGGGCTCCAACAGGGAAAAATAGCCCAGTGAGGAAAGGAAATAAGGAAATAAATAAATGGAGAGAACAAATTAACAATAAATCATTCTAAAATAAGTAACAACGTCAAAACAGACATGTCATATATAAACTATTAACAACATAAAAAACAAATATGTCATAAATAAACTATAAAAAGACTCATGTCCGCCTGGTCAACAAAAAAGCATTTGCTCCGACTTTGAACTTTTGAAGTTCTACTGATTCAACCACCTGATCAGGGAGATCATTCCACAACTTTGTAACAGCTGAAATAAAACTTCTAGAGTACTGCGTAGTATTGAGCCTCGTGATGGAGAAGGCCTGGCTATTAGAATTAACTGCCTGCCTAGTATTACGAACAGGATAGAATTGTCCAGGGAGATCTGAATGTAAAGGATGGTCAGAGTTATGAAAAATCTTATGCAACATGCATAATGAACTAATTGAACGACGGTGCCAGAGATTAATATCTAGATCAGGAATAAAAGATTTAATAGACCGTAAGTTTCTGTCCAACAAATTAAGATGAGAATCAGCAGCTGAAGACCAGACAGGAGAACAATACTCAAAACAAGGTAGAATGAAAGAATTAAAACACTTCTTCAGAATAGATTGATCACCGAAAATCCTGAAAGACTTTCTCAATAAGCCCAATTTTTGTGCAATTGAAGAAGACACAGACCTTACATGTTTCTCAAAAGTAAATTTACTGTCGAGAATCACACCCAATATTTTGAAAGAGTCATACATATTTAAAGAAACATTATGAATACTGATATCCGGATGTTGAGGAGCCACCATCCTTGACCTACTTACAACCATACTTTGAGTTTTGTTAGGATTCAACTTCATAAACCATAATTTGCACCATGCACTAATTCTAGCTAAATATCTATTAAGGGATTCACCAACCCTAGATCTACATTCAGGGGATGGAATTGATGCAAAGAGAGTAGCATCATCTGCATATGCAACAAGCTTGTTTTCTAGGTCAAACCACATGTCATGTGTATATAGTAAGAAAAGTAATGGGCCAATAACACTACCCTGTGGAACACCGGATATCACATTCCTATACTCACTATGGTGCATAT
>NC_090736.1:27280255-27290255 GCF_036898095.1 Palaemon carinicauda
TTGAAATTGTGGCCAGGACCCCGTTCACAAACTAACGAACACACCCAACAAAAACGCAAACCTAACCTTCTTCCAACATCGTTGGCAGAGGTAATGAAATTGCCATAGTTTTTCCCCAGTGCTATGCAGCGTTAAAATTCTCCCCTGAAAAGTTGGAATGTTTTATGGAGGAATTAGAAACAACATTTACCCGAAATAGCAAAACATCATGAGCGCTTCGAATGAATGTGTGAATCAGATGCAAATAAGTTTCAACAATACGTTATTACATTGGACATTGACTTGAACCTCTGTGCCGTATATTCACTTGTGTTCGTTTAATTGTTTTATCTTTTTCTTTCGGTTACTGATATTCAATATCATTAATGAGGTATATTTTTTTCTTCATCAAATATTAATTTTAAAAATTTTAAATATTTTCATCTTTGCTCTTGTTTTTCTTAGGTATGAACGATAAGAACGATAAAATTCTTATCTATATTATTATTATTATTATTATTATTATTATTATTATTATTATTATTATTATTATTATTATTATTATTATTATTAATATTATTATTATTATTATTATTATTATTGATCACCATTCGTGTATCTTCTTAGGCAGTATGGTAGTGGGAATATCAATATCAATAACAGTAATAATGATAACAACAACACCAATTATAATAATAATAATAATAATAATAATAATAATAATAATAATAATAATAATAACAAAAATATATTTTACAGAAAGATAACATTCAATAAAAAAATTTACAAAATAATAAAAAAAAATTCAACTGTTTTAGGGAGAAGTCATAGAAGTATATTGACTTGAAAGATAGATAACACGATTCGTTTACAATCGATAGTTAATTCCAAATGCAAAACAATGTACGGTAATGAATGTTTCAGTTTTATTGGAATTTTGTTATTAATTTGTGAAAGGCCTATCTTTTCAGTGCAGTGAGAAGAAAAAAAATCAAAACCATATATCATATTTTTTTTATATTAGTGTCACAAAAACAATTATACATATTTCAATTGATAAAGAGATTAACTGATATGTATGTATGTAAATATCATGTATGATTATGTATATATATATATATGTGTGTGTGTGTGTGTGTGTTTGTATATATATATATATATATATATATATGTGTGTATATATATATATATATATATATATATATATATATATGTGTGTGTATATATATATATATATATATATATATATATATATATATATATATATATATATATATATATATATATATATATATATATATATATATAGATATATATATATATATATATATATATATATATATATATATAAATATATATATATATATATATATATATATATATATATATATATATATATATATATGTGTGTGTGTGTGTGTGTGTGTGTGTGTGTTGTAACTAGTAAAGCTACGACCCTAGTTGAAAAAGAAGGATGCTACAAGCCACAGTGCTCAACAAGATAATTAACTGCATACCTAGCACTACATAGAGGGTGGCAGAGTAAGGGAAGTTCTAATTGCAAGGATGGTCAAAGTTATGAAAAAAATCATCTTATGCAACATGCGCAAAGATCTAATTGAACGACCGTGCCAGAGATTAATATCCAGAACGGGATTAAATAGACGGCAAGTTTTTGTTCAACAAACTAACATGAGAATCAGCAGATGAAGATCATATAAAACAATGCTCAAAATATGATTAAAAAAAAATAAAAAATTTCCTAGGGGCATATTGATCCACGATAACCTTAAAATATTTCCTGAATTTGCCCTTTTTTGCAATTAAATAGGAAAAAGACTGGATGTGTTTCCTTAAAATCAAATTTGCAGTAAAAAAAATCACAGCTTGCATCTTAAATGAGTTAAAGATACATTGTCAATGCAAAGTTCTAGATTTGGAAAAAAAAATTTCCTTGACATACTTACAATCAAACTTTGAGTTTTAGCTAGATATCTATTAATGAATTCAGTAATTATAAGTCTTCCTAGCAGTGGTGTGCAGGAAGAAATACGTTGCGGTGTTTAAATCATTTTGTGTGTGTTACTTCGCTTTGAGCATTTAAGTCTTGTGGTAGGAAGTTTATTTTTCTACAACGTGACGTGGGCACTGGAGATTGGTGGAGGAGGATGCAGACAGAAAATATTCAACAGGTACAACCAATGGATTGCCATACACTATTTCAGATGCCAAGACATCCAGGGCATCTTTAGGAGCGGACTTTAGTCCAAGGAGGACTTAGGGAAGCTGGGTAAACCAGTTGGAGTCATTGCAGCAGTACACCAAAGCTGCTTTGAGGGGACGATGAAAATGTTCAACCATTTTGTTGGCAGCAGGGTTGTAGGCGGCTGTCTGATGTAGGGTGATTCACAAGAGGTTCACTAATGATGTCCACAATTAAGAGGTGAAAGTGGTACCCCAGACAGAAGTAATATGCTCAGGGATACAGAATCTCGCTATCCACCCTGAGAGTAAGGCGGATGTATTGTACATGAGGCAGACATTGCAGTCTGCATGGGAATAGTTTCAGGCCAACAAGTGGAGTGGTCATTAACGGTAAACAGGTAGCGGTGTCCTTATGATGTAGGTAGGGGATTTAGTACGTTGACGGGAGTGTGGGAATTAGGATGCAGAGGTTGAGGAGAGGTGCCGACTTTTGAATCTGTGTCAATGAACTTTTGAAATTTGACATGAAGTACAGGCACAGACCCAATCCTTGGCATCCTTAGTAATGCCTTGTTAAAAGAACTTCGTATTCTGTACCAGTGCAGTAGATTGGTGCAAGGGATGCGAGAGGCCATGGATGAAATCAATACACCTGTTTGCACACGGGGGCAGGTATTCATTGTTGTGGTCTACCAGTACCGATGTCACAGAAGAGGGTGGATTATGAGTCGTTGAGGGCGCCATCTTCCCAACGGAGGGATGTGCAGGATGTCTTGCATGCTTAGTACTCTGTGGATCTTTTCGTTGGGCTTTTGTCAAGGCGTTATAAAGTAATTCAATCCCAGGTGAATAGCAGCAATTGTGTTTCTTGACAGGTGTCGTCAAAAGGAATTCATTTTGCAAGGAAACTGTTGAAAGGTGCAGTTGTATTCAGCCAAAGCAGAGAGATGTGGGCATTGATGAGTGGACCAGGTGTCGGCAAAAGGGATTTATTTTCCCAGGGACAAGTTGATGTGTGCAGTTGTATTCAATCACGGGAGAGAGATATCGGCGTTGGCGGTTGGAATAAGCGTTGGACTGTTGAGTGAAGACATGCACCAGAGGTATGTGGTCCGTGCGAATGATGAAGTGTGTACCTTTTACAAACTGGCGAAAATGACAGACATCTAAATGCACCTCCAGCAATTCATGGTCAAAGGTAGAGTAGCCGGATTCCACCTTGGACAGTTTTCAACTGAAAATATCCAATGGGCAGGGCAAGCCGTTGACCACCTGAGGAAGTACTGTGCCAATAGCGTCGACGTTGGTGACATCAACGGAAAGGAGAGGAGCATGTGGCATGGGAAAAGTAAGAGCAGTAGTGGTTGATGGGGCATTCGTTTCATTGCAGAAGGCCGTTTCCTGAAGACAACCCCACTTCAGGTCTTTTGGCTATCCCTTGAGGGACAGGCAGAAGGTGGCAAGAGTGGTGGCAATCGCTGACGAGAACCGGTGATAATAGTTTTTCATGCCTAAGAATTCTTGTAGTGCTTCGACGGTCGAGAGCGTGGGGAACTTAGGAACAGCTGATACTTTCTCAGGGAGCAGGTGGATGTCTTTAGGAGTGATGAGGTGCCATAAGAATGATACTTCGTTGGCATCAAAAGTAAACTTGTTGTACCAGACTACAAGACCGTTCTTTTGTAGGTGGTCGAGAACATGCGTAGGTGACGATGATGTACCTCTGTGGAGGAAGAGAACACAAGTATGACGTCAACGTAACATACGTGGATGGGGAGGTCCCCTAAGAGGCCATTAATGAGGCGATGAAAAGTGGCCGCAGCATTACGAAGGCCAAAACAGGAGTAATAGTATGAGTATGTTCCGAAGGGAGCGGTATTCGTGGTCTTAGGGATGTCTTCTGGGTTCATGGGCACTTGATAATACCACTTCAAGAATGGAGAACGCCTTCAATTATAGCAAGTAGGAGGTGATGTCCACGATGTAGTGGAGAGGATAGTGATCCAGTTCTGTAGGCATGTTTAGACGCCTGTAATCCCCATAGTGGTGCCGGGCCATCTTTCTTCAGGATTATGTGTGAGGGTGACGACCATGGGCTTGATGTCACTTAGCAAACACCCATTTCTTCCATTTCAACAAAGGTTTGTTTAGTAGCTGCCAAAGTACCTGGGGTCAGACGCCCGAGTTTGACCAACACTGGGGACCCCATCGTTTTGATAACATGATAAATACCATGCTTGGTGGGAACTGTTCGCTCTTGACAAAGTTCTGGAGAGAAGACTTCTGGGTATGACGTGAGGAGGTGGGCGTAGGCCTCTGTGGATGTGCTGAAGTGGAGGGCGAGGTTGGAAGAGGTAGGGTTGAAGTAATGTCAACAGTATGAATATGCAACTAAACATGGATCTGCCACATCAACCAAAAGGTAGAAAATGGGGGTTGAAGTCCTCAACAAGTAGTAAAAATATTACATCAGCAATGAGGAATTTCCAGTGGTATTTGGCGCTCCCAAACAATAGTTCGAGTCTCAGGTACCCGTGGGTTTGGATCTCAGATCCATTGTCAGTAACCAAGCAGACGTCAGCAGGCTTAAATGACTATGTCATATCCTGGCGTGATAGAAGGGAAAGGCAAGCACCAGTGTCTACCAAAAGCTACAAAGCCGTACCTGCATCATAAAAAAATAAAATACTAGCAACAAAGAAGGCCACCATCACATGAGATGGTCTACTTACAAGTTTTTTACCACTGACAGCCCTCCACAACTTTCTTTGCAGCAACTCCGAATTTAGAGTGGTAGTAGCAGAACTGCAGCTGATGGGCTTCTGTAAGTGGCTATAGAGGTCGTTGCTAGGAGCAGCATATGTGGGTAGTAGGCGGCTTTGTCACCACTCCGGCATGTCATGCGGCTTTGCTATACGGGCGGCTGGCGATGGCGAGTACTGCTCCAGGAGATTGGCTTTTGGGCATCGAATGCTATTAGAGATTTCTGGGAGGAAGTGTCTTTGGCAATCACCAAGAGGACATAATATGCTTTGCTGCTTGATGCAAAACTGAACTTCGGAGTACTGGAACCAGGGGAAGGGCGGTAGTTTCATCGAGGTGGCGCGAGTCGAAGAGTTAATATCGGTGGGTGACATTTTAAAAAGGGTAGATGGCAGCAGTGGGTGAAAAGGCAGTGTGGAGCTGATCTTCTAGTGGTCACCAATGTCGCAAGCCAGCTGTTAGGTACTAACAGAGAGGCGGGTGAATGCAGGGAACTTTATTCAACAAGAAAAAGGAGCTTATATACAAACAGATGAGGGTAACCATGGCACAAAAATTTAAACAATGTGAAACATGTGATGGCAAGCTTAAACAGGTGTTTTATTATCAGTGTGGGAGAGAGTGAGAGATAAAAAAAAAGCAATTGCATTACATTGCATGAGCGTGTAAGAAACATGCATGGTACACCATCTATCAGATTCTTTCTATATTTAATCATATTGTGGAGAATTTTTTATGTTCTTAGTGGGAACTTAGTCCGGGAAAGTCTCCTTATGACGGTTACATAAAGTTCAACAGGGGAGGATAATGAGCACTTACTCTCGGGGCACAAACGCCCTGCTAATACTTTACTGTCACAATTCACTAACCATTACTCTTAAATACAAAAGGGGAAATTTTACTGTCCAGAGGCCGGAGAACTCCACACGTAGAATAAGAAATAATTTACGGCCTACTCTAGCTTTGTCAGGTCTATAGTCATCTCATTCTCAGGCTCTGTTCCGACTCCGTCCCAGCTACCCCAATGAGAGGCTGGACAGGTATTTTACGTTAATGTAATTAGACAAAATCCAAAATGGGAGCAATGATGTAAAGTAGTTTAAAAGTTTAAAGATAAGGATCTTTACCTTCGAAGCAAATATATCAATGCAAAGTTCCTCGCTGTTACCACCTATAGACTTACTCAAGTTTACTCTTCAAATATTCCCAGTTTAAACATTAAATAAATGAGGGAGCAAAAATACTAAGGAGGTTTAATTAACCTAATATTGATTTATTCACAAATTTACATCAAAAGAAAACGGACATCTTAACAACACAAAAATGGAATAATAAAAGGAATGCAAATTAAAAGCAATTCAAAATGATAAGAATGATGGGTTAGACACGTGGTCTGCAATAATAAAAAATCAAAATGGGGTCTGGCACGTGGCCCACGTGACCCAGAGATTGTGCTAGTCTTAAACCAGAAATTAATATCCAAGAAAAATATATACACACAATCCCACCGCACACAGTCCGAATATTGTAAAAGCCAGGTTCCCTATAAAGTTAAAATTAGTCTAAGCTAAAAAATGGGGGATAACTAAATGGCCATTGTTGTAGTACCTGCACTCCTTTGAGATTAGTCCTATGCCCGTGATAGCTGTTGACCTGGTCGCAATTTGCACTCTTTCTGGCCTACCCAAGAATCCTTTTTTGTGGTAATATGGTTCCCAGGTTACACTCCTTCACTGTCTCCAGTCGGCAGCCACAGGACTCCTTGGTGAGTCACGTTTTGGGAGAGGGGGTGAGCCAGAGGTGCACAGGTTCACTGACCAGGCAGGTCAGTACGCCAGGGCGGCTTCTCGTCGAATGGCTCGACACTAAGGTCAAGGAGATCACCTGGCTTCACCTTGCCAAACAAGTGACGGTCATGATGCGCGCGGTAATTCATTGGGGGTGCCATATCGGGACTTCAGGACAGGGCAATATATTGTTGCAAGAAGTGCAGAGGAGGCAAGATTTTGTACTAAATACTTTAGAGAAATCTTGCTGCTCTAAGGGAGTTTATATATACAATAACCCTACCTATTCTGGCTTGCTAAAAATTAATAGTTTAAATGATTAATCAGCAATGGACTGGTACGAAGGGCATACATCTTAAAATTAACAAACCTTAACTGGTATTGGGAAATATAAGATGCATTAATTCAGCAGTATTGAAATTTATATTTAAAATTCAGTTTAGGAATTTAATCTCGACCCATGTAGTTAAGGAAAGAACCAACATACGGCGGGGTTACTACTAAGGCCTTCTGTTGTGCGTATCTACGCTGTGACGTCACGAGCATGGCGTGCGCGACTGTCAACAAGTTTAAGTTTAGATTAGTCCTCCCGATGTTCGTTAAAGAAAATTGAATGTAGAAGAGAACATTTAAGGGGTAGCTATATTATTAGTAGAAGAGAGCTAAAAATACGATGGAAAGAAGAGTGAAGAAAAATTCTTCACACATATTCCAATGGGGAACGATATGTCATATTAGAATACATAGTTTTTCTTTTCTCTCTCTCTCTCTCTCTCTCTCTCTCTCTCTCTCTCTCTCTCTCTCTCTCTCTCTCTCTCTCTCTCTCTCTCTCATGACAATGGCAATATTGGTGAACAGAACCCGACGAGGCGGATGAGATTAAGATTGTCTCTGTTCGTCTAGACAGTTAATTAGGTACGTAGTCGTTAGGATGGAGAGAGGAGGATAGAATGATATAAAGAAAAGAAAAAGAAACTGAGGCGAGTTATTTTCTGTCATAACAAATGTAGGCCTATACCACAGAAACCGCTAGGGCCTCGAAGAGGTAATTTTCATTCTAAAGGGGTGAAACCATTAGAAAAACATTCACACTCCCTCTCTCTTTCTATACTGGTCACATTAAATGTAATTATATGTGGGGATACCTTAGGGGCCCGGCTGGTATGCCTATATATGGGGGTATATACGACGAAAAACACAAAATCCTGAAAGTTAACGTGGTGCAAGGGTTTGCGTATCTCCATGATCAACAAACCTATACTAGTTAGGGCCACCCATACTAGATTGGTTAGCTGTGCGTGACTAGACGAAAATCTCCTACCATCACCAATCCGCACTGGCTATCGTGGTGATGAAAACTGACCAAATTCCAGACATAATTGACATGTCTGAGGCCTTTGTCCTGTAATGGACTAGAAGCAGTTGCATTTGTTGTTGTTGTTGTTGTTGTCTTCTCCATAACTATGTGGCGTCAGGAATCTCTTTTTAAAATATATATCCTTTAATGGAAGCGAGTCTGATTGCAAAATATCAAGACATAGAACTATCGAATTTTCTTATTTGCCGAGTTATGATCTCATCGAAAATTTTCGAAAACCTGCAACATCCAATATCTCTCTCTCTCTCTCTCTCTCTCTCTCTCTCTCTCTCTCTCTCTCTCTCTCTCTCTCTCTCTCTCTCTCTCTCATTATTTTTCAGAGAACATATCCATAAATTTTCTGTTGAGTAAAGCATTCTTGACATCCCAAAGCTTCTACATTTTTACTTATCTATTTATTCACTAATGTAAACTTAGCATGATTATTGATCTAATAATTAATTCATTTGATATATTTTACTGCAATGCTCTTAAACGCCAGCACACTAAGTTCAGTGTTGAATATATTTGTAGTCAATAAGAAAGGTTTTGCTACAAGTTCCTTTCAGAAAATAAATCTAATAAATACATTCTAGTTATTCCTTCGCTGCATAAAAAAAAAGATTCAGCATGACAAAGAGTCGGCTTATATTTGTATTATTATTTTTATCAATATAGAAAAAAAACAAGATTCAAACTAGGCAAAAGCTTTTAGTTATTCTTACGAGCAACTTTTGATACAATTACTTCTTTTCGCGACGAATGTGAAGCAAAAATTGAATCTTGAGAATGAAATACGTAAAAGATTTTCATATTGCCAACGCACCTTCGAGCCATCTTCTTGTTACGATTAATATATATCGGAGATCAAAGACTTCTAAGGAAGTAGGAGGATACAATAGAATTTCCATAATTGTGAATAATCTAGCATTGATCATCATGATTTAAAAATTCTTCACTTTATAAAAATAAATGTTTCCACTCCCCAGAAGTATTGAAATATTCAGGTTTTTTATTATTAAAAAATATAAGCAACTTTTGTATAACTGACGTCTAATTTCGTTAAAAATTGTCATACGTCATCAAATGTTGAATATCATCAAATGTTAAATGTCATTGTTGAAGGTCTTCAAAAGCCAAATTTCCTTTTAAAAAGACAATCTAATGAGAGTGAATCTGAGTTCTAAATGAATGTAGATTTAGATGAATAATTTTCTTAGTTTTTAAATATGAAGAATATGGATTATGATCAATTCTTTCTTAAGATTTTTTATTTGGATATAAAATGTATCATTCGACCTTTATGGACAGTATTATCGCACAAATTAGATATGACGTTTTTTAGGTGATAGGATATGTGGTTGAAAGAAGAATAGTGGCAATTAAATCGCTAACCATGGTAGGGAATAGTTTGGACACTCAAGCACAATTATGAGCATTATAATGTGTGACTTAACCACAATTTTATTTATATAAAGGTACATTTGTATTATTATTTCCGAAATCATTAATGGAACCACATTCTTAGTGTCTGAAGAACGTTCCCTTCACTTACTTAGAAGACTAACATTACGCCCAGATCTTGGCTCAGACCGCCTCTTAGAGTCTCTTGCTTGAGGGTACACTCGGGCACACTATTCTATAATATCTATATTTTTATAGTTTATATGTGAATATTTATTTCAATGTTATTACTGTTCTTAAAATATTTTATTTCAATTGTTAATTACTTATCTTTTAGTTACCTAATTACCTTTCCTCACTGGGCTATTTTCCCTGTTGGAGCCCTCGGGCTTATAGCATCCTGCTTTTCCAACAAGGGATGTAGCTTAGCAAATAATAATAATAATAATAATAATAATAATAATAATAATAATAATAATAATAATATGTATCATTCGACTTGTAA
>NC_090736.1:27295255-27302755 GCF_036898095.1 Palaemon carinicauda
CAAATACCCAGCCGGCCTCCCAGCTCACTGCTTCGTGTGCCGTATCCTCCGACAATGTCCACCACCAACCCCTACTTATTTGTCACAGAAGCCAGATTGCTGTTCCTGCCCTTTACCTGCAGAGACATGTTTGCCTGGTTTCAGAGTGCCAAGGTTCAGTTCTGCATCAAGGGCATGACCCGCTGTAGCAGCAAAGACTACATCGTCCGACAACACCTACCCAGAAATTTCTGATTGGCATTACGAAAAAAGGGCCCATATAGTATGATTCCCGTGAATCATACCTCCTGGAGCATTACTCGCCATCACCAGTAGATTGCGTGAGCAAAAGACGTTGATGGCCCTCAGAAATTATCAATATTGCTCATCTTCAGACGGTTTTCATCATGAAGTGAACCTACTTCGTGTCATTTGGAAACAACACCTGCTCGGATCTGTGCAACCCTCTCTTCCCAATGTTGATACCATGCTTATGAAGGACCTGATGACTAAGATCAATGCCCTTATGAACAGCCACTTCCCCACCATTAAAAACTCCTGACGAAGAGGACAACCATGCAACATTGACTAAAGCTGGGGTAACTGCTGTAGGACTTCGACACCCACCTCATGACAAGCCTGAGCAGGAATGAAGATGTCCACCACCCACCTGTGGCATCTCATGTCCGTGCCCTAACCAACTGCATCAAAAGCCACTGAACGATGCCCCTCACCCTTAGTTGTGCTACTAACCCTTCAGATTTAGGACTGGTGCTAAGAAATTTGTTTTCGGATGTCAATAGTCAAAAGAAGTGTAACTAGGTTATCTCCTGTGGCATTGGCCTCACAATTAACTAATCTCATTTTTTTTCATGATTCAAGATCTAACGTGTGCTTTCTGGTATATACTGGTGACTGTTATTCCCTTCTGCCAAACTCCCTCTTAAAGGCATGATCCCATTATTCCAAGCCTGTTGAAGTCTGCCTAGTGGCCGCCAACGGATCTGTTTTCCCCACCCACAGTGACGAGATGCTGACGATGGAATTTCATCGTTGCTGAACTTACGCTGCCTTTAATCAGTGTGGCTTCCTCACCCCTTTCCACATCCTGGTGTGCGTTGCACATTGATGCTTAGTTAACGCTAACTCTTACTTGTCCACACCTTTATCACCTGCACCACCACGCTCTCAACATCAGCTGACCCAGAGATGCCTACGCCCACCTTCTCCTTTTATATTGCAATGTCTCCCTCCCAGAACTACACCAGATGCCAGTTTTTTTCCGCTATGTATAATATCTATCACAATATCAAGAGGACATGGGCCCCCACTTTTTGCAAGATTGAGACGTTAGGTACCAAAACGGAAATAGCTGCTAAAAGCTCATTCACGAAAATGGGAGAAATAGCCCTCAACCCCAGTGTTGTTGCCCCTATATACCATTTGAAGGACTGATCCCTACATCATTGTAGGGATTACAGGGCTCTTAATATATAGACAGAACCAGACTCCTGCCCTTATCCCAACATCCCTGACTTCACCACCTTCCTTTACAGGGCTGAAGTATTTTAACCCTAGATCTACTCCAGTGATTTTATCAGGTGCCCATGAACCAAGAAGACATCTGCAAGACTACCATCATGACTCCTTCACTATATTTACTTTCATTTACTCCTGCTTCGGTCTTTGTAGTGCTGGAGAAATATTTCAACATTCATGGGTGGCATCTTAGGTGACTTCCCCCTCTGTGTAGGTTACATAGACGACATACTACTATTTTTGCCTTCCAAAGAGGACCTCCTACGAATGGCCTTGCATTCAGGTATATCTTGGCTCATCACATCCCTCCTGAGGCTGTTTACCCCCTCCCAAAAGAAGGTATCAGCAGTACAGAAATTTCCTAAGCCCTCAACTATCAAAACATTGTAAGAGTTCTTGGGTGTGGTGAACATTTATCGCAGGTTCTTTATAGTCATTGCCGCCACTTTATGACTCCTTCAAAGACAAGCCAAAACACCTGAAGTGGGGACCCTTTCAGGAGGTGGACTATTTCAATACAAAAAAAAATCCCTATCAACTACCACTGCTCCCACCCTTCACCTGTCAACTGCTCCTTCCTACTCTCCCATGATGCCAGTTATGTTGTTATAGAGTAAGTACTCATTTGAGTTTTTCAGTAAAAAAAAAACTTTCCAGGGAGGAATTCAGCTACTCTATCTTCGACCCTAAATTACTGCTGGTTCCTTAGGTTGTCTGTCAATTTCGCAACTTTATGGAGAGCACGTTCTTTGTCATTTCCACGGACCACATGCCTCCTGTGCATGCCTTCATTATTATCATTATTACTAGCTATATTACCAGCCTAGAAGGAAAAGCAAGATTCTATAAGCCCAAGGGTTCCAATAGTACGACGCTTGGTCTACCCGTCAACACTGACATCTCTCTATGCTTTCTGAATACAACTGTACCATTCAAAACATCCCAAGTAAACAGAATCCCATCACACACGCTCTATCCAGAAACACGTTGGCCACAGTCCACTTGAGAATGGATTACAAGGCCTTGACAGATGCCTAAAGAAAGGACCCCAATTACCTAACGTGCAAGACATCCTCTACATCTCTCCATTAGAATGATGTTGCCTTTGATGACTCCAAAGGCACACTCATCTATGATGTAAGTACTAGTAGAGCATACCAGTGAATACCTGGCTCTATGGTCCAACAAGGTGTTTCAATTGGTCCATGGCCTCTCACCCCCATCGCACTGATCTAATGCACAGCTATTAATGTCGAAACTTATTTCTAAAGTTAAGGGTTATGGCACTTTTTATCAACCAAAGTGTCATTTTGCTCCCATTCATATTGACGTAATTGGCTCCCTACCAACGTCTCAAAGATACTTTTAATTTTCAAAGTCATTAACCACTCGACTTACTGGCCTCAAGCCCTTCCCATGCTGGATGCAGCCTTTTTATTATTATTATTATTATTACTATCCAAGCTACAACCCTAGTTGGAAAAGCAAGATGCTATAAGCCCAGGGCTCCAACAGGGAAAAATAGCCCAGTGAGGAAAGGAAATAAGGAAATAAATGAATGAAGAGAACAAATTAACAATAAATCATTCTAGAAAAAGTAACAACTTCAAAACAGTCATGTCATATATAAACTATTAACAACATCAAAAACAAATATGTCATGAATAAACTATAAAAAGACTCATGTCCTTATGTACTGTTGCCTTACTTTACAGATGTATAGCAATACTTGGCATCCTAAAGCCCATTACTTCCTACAGGGGAGCCACTTTCACTTCTCAAATGTGGACATCAATAGGGCATCTCGGCATGTCACTACATCATATTACTACTTACAACCCTGTTGCCAACAGAATGGTAGGAAGTTACTATTGTACCCTCAAAACAGCTTTGATGTCTACCTACAGTGACTCCACTTGGTATCCCCAATTTTGCAGGGTCTTCCTCGGACTGACAACTACCCACACTGACACCATACAAATCTCAGTGGCTGAAATTATATAAGGCATCCTGTTGGTTACCCTTACAAATTTCTATTCTGTTTGCCACCCCAGATAATCTCAAGTGCCTACATCAGGATGTGGGGAAAAATACCCCCTACCGTCAGACTCAAGTCCCCAGCAAAACAGCACATTCAGAAAGGCCTACACACTGTACCACACATCTTTATGCACAATGACGTTTGCAAGACACAGATTACGCCAAATATACAGGACCAGTCCTTGTCATCTGTCATACTCCAAAATCTTTCCTACACAACATTCTTGGTAAAGAGAATTGGATCACCATTGAACAACTAAAACTTTTGTACCTTCTGCAAGATGACCCGCCAATAGTATGACTTTCTAGAGCAGCTCACCCTCTTTCACATGCATGTCTGCTTCAGGGGGCGAGCCATGTAATGTACGGTCAGCAAGCGGAGCACATACAAGTAAAGAGCGATGCCCTATCTACGTTTGGTTCTACATTGTAACTACCTTTGGATTCCATGTTAAAAAAAAAAAAAAAAAAAAAAAAAAAAAACTGTTGAAGTAACAAGCTACATTCAACTATTATCATTTCATTATTATAATATATATTTTTATGCCAATGTCAACCTTATTTACTAACCGTTCAATATACACATGCATCTGTCACCCCTATTTGATCCCTAGGGGGCCCATAAATACCTGTGATGTCTCTATATAAAGTTAGTTGTTCGCGAGCTGTCTTCGTATTAATGTTGTTTAACTTATACCTGTCGTTTTTAAGTTGAACTTTTGTGTGCGGAATCCAGGTATCCATTTCTGAACCCAAACTAATTTACTTCATTTAAAGAAGGTAAGAAAATTTAGTATACAAGCAGAAAATTAAGGATTATATTAATTGAATTAATAGCATTAATATCAATTATAGCGTGAACGATAGCAGTAGTTACAGTAGTAAAATAAGTAGCATTGGAGACTGATGTATCTGTTTTTTTTCCCGGCTTTCTCCCAATAAAACCCGATTCGTTCTCGAAAATCAGAAGAAGCATTTCGGCTTTAAAACAGGATAATAGATTTGGACTCGATAGGTACCTCCACAGGACATCTGATTCGTTAAAGAAAATTCTGCTATTTCAGTAATTGGGATAACGAAATCTCTAGAGAAAAATTCATGCTCATGTAACCTTGGGAAACGTTTTTCAAATTGTTTGATGAATTCATCTGAGTTTATTTATCTGCATTTTCGCTATCAATAATATCTTTCTGATAAAAGTTTGATGTATTGAAAACGAAATGTTTAAATATCTCGGACTCCCTTACTAATTCTGCAATAATTGTTTCTCAATATAATTTATTGAGCAATGAATTTCGGATAAGAGAGCAAATTTCAAGATATACGTTATACAGCATCTCTCTCTCTCTCTCTCTTGTCAGAAACAAAGTTTCGACTTTCTTGTCTCAAGGAATTCATCTGTAACTTTAATGAAGTGTTTCTGTCTTTGCCTGTCTGCCTGTCGGCAACTCTCTGAGGTAACAAGCAAAACACACTTTATTATTCCAAAGAGATTCCCTTCCTAAACATGACGAGGATATATTCCAGATTTTGATAAAACATCCAAAGTTATATCGGAGCTGTCTCTTGGATACGCGTAACAAATCTTCGACCTTATTATTCCAGAAATGCACCTGGAACTTCGAAATGATGAGGATATATCCAATATACATATTCTCTCTCTCTCTCTCTCTCTCTCTCTCTCTCTCTCTCTCTCTCTCTCTCTCTCTCTCTCTCTCTATCTCTATCTCTATCTCTCTCTCTCTCTCTCTCTCTCTCTCTCTCTCTCTCTCTCTCTCTCTCTCTCTCTCTCTAAGTTTCCAAAGAAAGCCTTGACATTATGGAATTAGGTAAATACCTTTGCAGCAATTCCGCTTTACGAAAACAGGAGATAAAATCAACATCATGTAATCTACCTCATTCCCGTTCATGTCAACGGACATACAATGCCAACGCCACATCTGACAGTAACACTATCTCGTCTGGGGAGTGGGGGAGGGATCTTATTTTCTTACTTCGTGGGGAAACATAAATCCAGGGACAATACAGAAATACACAACTGAATCCAAGGAAGGTCCAAGTCTCCCAACAAGTGGTGCGAGATGAGCTTCCAAGCTCTGTTTCCAATGGGCGAATACGGTGACAGGGTCATGCCATGCAGTGGCTCAAGTGGTTTCCTTCTTTCCTGAGATATATGGAGTCCTTCCAAGTTGAAACGAAAATCCTTGGACATGTCGCTGTCAAGTTCAGAAATCCTACTTGAATAGAGTTGCCAGGAATGTCCTGAATAAAATGTTTGTATGAAACGAAATTAGATATTCTTCTTAGAAATGAAATATTTCTTGATATTTGTGCTAATAGGTCAGCCAGGGCATCAGCCAGCCGTTGAGATAATGCCGCTAGAGAGGTATGGTGTCCTTTGACTCGCCAGACAGTATTATATTGGATCCTTCTTTCTGGTTAAGGTTCATTTTCCCTTTGAATACATTTACACCGAATATTCTGGCCTATTCTTTATATAGTCTCCTCTGTCCTCACACACCTGAAAACACTGAGATTACCAAACAATTATTGTTCTCTCAAAGGGTTAACTACCGCACTGTAATTGTTCAGTGACAACTTTCCTCTTGGTAAGGGAAGAAGAGACTCTATGGTAAGCAGCTTTTCTAATAGGACACTCCAAAATTAAACCATTGTTCTCTAGTCTTGGGTAGTGCCATAGCTTCTGTACCATGGTCTTCCACTGTCTTGGATTAGAGTTCTTTTGCTTGAGAGTACACTCGGGCACACTATTCTATCTTACTTCTCTTCCTCTTGTTTAGTTGAAGTTTTTATACTTTATACAGGAAATATCTATTTTAATGCTGTTTACTGTTCTTAAAATATTCTATGTTTCCTTCTTTTCTTTCCTCACTGGGCTATTTTCCTTGTTGGAGCCCATGGACTTACAGCATCCTGCTTTTCCAAGTAGGGCTTTAGTTTAGAAAGCAATAATAATAATAATAATAATAATAATAATAATAATAATAATAATAATAAAAATAATAATAATAATAATGACAGTTCTGCAAGGTTACGGGCCATTTGTTGGATTCTCGATGTTGTGGTTCAGCAGATGCCTTCTCTCGAACTTCCATGGAGTAGTAACAATTTCTTGTTATGCATTGCTGTCACCACAAGCACGTAAATTACGTCTTATGATACTCAAAGAATTAGATGATTATTATAATATTATATAGTTTAACCATTTTCATAATAATAATAATAATAATAATAATAATAATAATAATAATAATAATAATAATAATAATAATAATAACAATAATAATAATAATAATAATAATAATAATAATAATAATAATAATAATAATTTTCAATAAGTAATAATTTTAATTTAAATAATTTTGATATTTTTAACAATCAATATAATTTCAATAATTCTAATAATCATTAAAATTTCCATAATTCTAATAATCATTATAATTTCAATAATTTTAATAATAACAATTGAAATAATTCTTATACTATACAGTACACCCCACATAGAATTCACAGAGACCACCCGCTCTGCAGGTCAGACTGTCAAGGCGGGTTCGCTATCTGGGTCCATGATCTTAGACATCGATTTGAGTAACCATATTTTCAGTCATAATTCCTTTTTATAATATTCAATGGCTCTTTGAAATGTTGAAATATTTTCCTTATTTAGACGCTTTGAAATATAATTGATAAATTACTTATGTACCTACAATGTTAGAAAAAAAAAAACCGCAATTTTTATCTTAAATTCTCCGTAAAAACATACAGTTCTCAGCCATATTTCAGTAAAACACAGGCGACCGTAATTTTACCTTACTTTGTTATTATCTTTTACGGGCTGTTGACCGTAATATCAATCTTTTATGTAAATAAAACATCCGGGAATAAATATTGCCAAACTTTTACCGCTTTTTAATCATTTTT